>NC_140634.1:1210000-1225000 GCF_057382275.1 Copadichromis virginalis
TCTCCTGCTGTACGATCCACTGCGCCCTACCTCCTGCACACGGTGTACATGCGGTTAGCGGTGGAAATCCTGAAGGGCTCGTTCTTAGACCGCGTCAGGCTGTTGCTAAGCGTCCCCAGACCCAGACGCTGGTAGTCACGACAACAGGCTCGCTCTACAACGTTGCTCATGGTCTGTCTGTCTGACGAGCGGATGGTGGAGGACAGGGTCAGGGAGCTCTGGTCCACTTCCTCTGACACTGTGGAGATAAACAGCGGCGCTCACAGAGTCTGCACTGAACAACCATTCACGTCTGAAGAAGTTAACGTTCGGGGAAGTCTGCCAAAATAAAGGCTGACGTGGTGAAAGTGCGGTGGTGTAAACTACCTGAGATTTCATCTTCATCCAGCTCTGACTGGAAGCTGCTCCTGTTCTCCCAGGTGGGAGGAGAGTACTTCTTCCTGGTCACATATTGGCGGCCAATGGTTCTCTTGGCACTCTTCACCAGGTTCTTGGAAAGAGTCCTGAAACAAACAAAGGAACACGACGTTGAAATAAGCCACAGGCCTCGGCGTGGGCCTCCTGATGAATCGACTCGCACTTGTGCGTCATGTTGTGTCACAGAGACAGTGAATGGAGGGTTTGTAGCACACAGTGCAGAGAGGAAGCCGCTGTGGTCCACCGACTAATTATTCAAAAGCCTTTTTCCTGCACTCCTCATAGTCTCTTTACTGTGTGTCTGTGTCTGTGTGCGTGTCTGTCTGTGTGCGTGTCTGTGTGTGTGTCTGTGTGTCTGTGCGTGTCTGTGTCTGTGTGTGTGTGTGTGTGTCTGTGATGTCAGGGTGGGCGGGGCTGAGGGGGCGTTCCTGGTGAAAATGGAACGCATCAACTGTATCCGAGGTCCTGCATGAACATTCAGGAGCTCGAGGTAAACCTGAACGTCTCAGCACTGACGCTCCTGATGTTACAGCTGTGTCACCTGCTGGCCCACCCACAGTGACGGGTCAGTGATCTAACATGACCGATGGCACTCTTCTTCTATTCACAGCGTCAGCTTCAGTCCCTCCACACTTACTTGAGCGACTGGTTCTTGTCCTTCGTCTTGTGCTCCACCACCATTTTGCCACTCTGACCCACAGTGAAGGCGAAGGTGCCCTGCACATGCTGAGGGTAACGCAGTTTGTGCAAATGCTTCCTGAAAACTTCCGCCAGATCGGACGCCACCTCCTCATCAAAGGCAATCTTCATAAGCTACGCAGAGACAGAGACAACACGAGGTCAGAGCGCCAGCTTCTAGTTTGGCTGAGAGCTGATCGGCGTGATTCTGAGGAAGGTACCTGGAAGGTGCAGGACCGCAGCTGGAGCCCCTCCTGGACAAACTGGTCCATCGTTAACGAGACCGATATCCTCTTCTCCTTTGTCAGGGAGGCGACGGGGAAGGAGCGAGTGACTGCCTGCTCTCCAACTGCAGGAGGACACCGCGGTCAGCGACAGAACGGGACAATCGACAGAGCTGCAGCCAAAAATCCTCTTACCCAGTGGATCGGTGGGCGTGCCCTTGAAGATGAGCCGGTACGTGGTAAGGAAGATGGCGCCCTCCGCTGGCAGTAGAGGCGGACCTCCCATTAGCCCCGTGGCCTCCTCGCGCCCATCGGGGATTAGGTGAACACGCATGCCTTCCATCACCAGCTCCTCGCCAGGCAACAGAGTCGGCCTCAGCAGCTTGGGCTGAAAGACAGAGAGCGACAGAGATGACCCCGTGCTACGACATCACAGCCAAACATGGCCGACAGACATCTAAAACTACATGCGCTTATCTTAGTCACAGGAACACACTTTGTTAAAGAACCACTGCAACCGTTGCATGCTTTCACACCCGTGCTGAGGGCAACCTGCACCAGTGCATGAGCCCACAGACACACAGAGAAACATGTCACAATGTGCAGCGATGGTCTCAGTGGGCCGACTGCTGAAGATGAACAAGAGCAAATAAGAAGCTGGCTTTTTCCTCTAGACCCTTACATCACTTCCTGTCCTCCGGCGAGGCCTGGGAGGTTTCTAAAGAGCGGAAATCAATTACAGCTTTGGTAGCGTGTCGCAATAACACCCTGAGCCACAAGTTCAGCTGTTATTCGCCTGACCCTGCATGCTGCGAGAGCAGGGCAGAGATGGAGGGCGCCCTTCCTGGATCAAGCTCACATACAGCCGCCCATCATGAACAGCACCCTTCAGATGGAAGGCACGCAGCTCTGAAGGCCCTGGGAGAGCCGCTCCGGCCTCAGATAGCAGACTGCACACCCCACATGCACGGCTCCGGCGTGCTGCGAGTCACACGCTTCTGTCTGCAGCTGACAGACGTACCTGCCGTGGCGCTTTGAGCCTGAGCTGAAGGGATTGGTGAAGAGGGGAGTGGGCGGGGCTGGTTGGGGTTCTGCATGGCCTTTGTCCAGTGGGATGTAAAAACATGAATTGGTTACCTTTTGGATGGGAGGCAGTCTCTTACTCTCCCTGTGGACTGCTTCCAACGTCTCGATGTGCATTTGAACGATATCTGCAGAGTGAGAGTGCAGAGACAGCGTGAGGCTCGAGTGCTTCATGCGTGTGGCTGACACGAGGCAGACGCGGCGATTCGTCCATACCTGGTATCATGGCGTGGAGAGCTTTGAGGTGCTCGTTGGTCACGCCGCTCTCGTTGCACACTTTATCGACAAAGCGGTTAATGAAGCGCACCACAGAGTTGGCCACGTCTGAGCTCTCTGCGTCTTCGAAGCCGCTCTCCGTGTCGTAGCTTTCCGCCATGCTGCCTGCAATGCTGCAACACAAACACACGCTCTGAGCACGGACGAAGCCCCAGCTGATCGAACAACTCGATGTAAACAATAACTCCACACTCATGGGCGATGCGCGTGCTGGTCACAGGATAAAAGGAACGGTCTCTGTTTTAAAGACAGAAGTTGGGATTTCACAATAAAAGCCTGTCTTACTAAACACAAAGTGAATGTGACAAAAACAGACATTTTATGTCTCAGCCAATCAGCTGCTTTGAGTGTGACAGTGTTTGATGACACTAAGACATGCTTAGCTGGATTGTGTGAAGATAAAAACATGTTTCTAAAGACTTGTTTGTACTGTGGGCGCGCCCTCTGTGGGCAGACGGGCGCTCCTACCTGTTTGTGACGTAGCTGTTGCTGACGCTCTCCACGTCTCCGAGGCCGGAGCTCCGCAGCAGCCGGTTCTTGCTGGTGTCCAGCGGGAGCAGCAGGTAGCTCATCCTGTTGGCGTAGTGGATGGCCTGGCTGAATACCGTGCTCTCCTCCTTCTGCACGCGCTCCATCTGCATTTCTTTGCTGAGCGTCGGCCACAGCCGGCTCTGCTCTGACGCCAGCTCCAGGGCGCCGATTTCCCTTCTGTTGCCCGAGGCGACGTGCTGTTCCTGAGAACACATCGGGATGGACAAAGCTCCGTCAGTTAGACGGTGAACTTTTAATCACGTGTGCGGAGCATGGGACATGCGGGCGCTCTGCTCACCGAGTTGTTGTGCTGCCCTCCGTCCTCCGTCTCCAGGTACAGGTGTCGGATGTGGTTCTGCACGTCGCTGTAGAACATGGCCTCCCAGAACTGCATGTTGGTCCACACCATGTGCTCCTGCACACAGCTGTAGGCAAACTGGGTGACGCCTGCTCCCAGTTTCTGTCAGACAGAACACAGACGTCCAATCACAGGCTCAGTAACACCTCAAGCTGTACAGTGTGGGCGAACTCTCATTTTAGGAAGGCTGCACTCACTCTGCAGAAGGCTGTGACCAGGGGAAGAAGCGCCGCCGCGATCCCGTGTTCATCCATGTGTGAACAGTCCTGAACAGAAAGAGCAGGAAAGCACTGAGCTCCAAAACAACGAAGCACAGAGACGTGTGTGAGGCTTCACGCTTGACCTGCAAAGACTTCTATGACATGTGATCAGCCTGTATACACCTCCAACAGAAGAAGCGGCTCGTGTTTAAGAGCATCTGCTCTGGCAACAGCCAGGTCGGCGAGCTGCAGCTGTGGAAACCTGACGAGTGAACAACAGTAACACAGCTGTTACTGTCACTCTGACGAGGCTGAATCCATTCTAGAGGAAGTCAAAGCTGCCACCTGATGTCAGTATGGGTCACACTCTGAACACTTCCCATAATGCCGTTCAGCGGCTTGTTTTGTGACGCCCACAGGCACGTCCTCGTGGTGTGCTTCGACACTATCAGGCCCCTTGTGTGCCGGCTCACCTGTAAGGTGCAGTTCATCATGCGCACAATGTAGTCAAACTGCTGGTCATCCAGCACAGCTCGGTTCTGCAGGACATGTTGATTGAGCTCCTGAGTCAAACACACGCGAGCTGCCCGACCCTTCAACGCCCGCAGCACCGCTGGCATCAGCTGCACAGACGACGTGACAAACGACCACGATCAACACACAAAAACAGCCTGCAGACCGAACAAAGTTTGTGAGTGCGTCACAGACACACACGCGTCTTTACCTTCTTGGCCTCCAGCATTTTGTTCTCAAAAATGTACGTGATGCAGTTCCTGACCACCTCCAGCCTGCGAGCGCTGTTCGCCATCACGTTGCCGTTCCTGTCCACGATATCTCCTGTGGAGCAAAGGGCGTCAGACTCGCCACAGCACAGAAGCTACGCCTCCTACGCACGCACTGTCAGACTGTATGAGGTTAACACAGGAAGTTTAAGATGCACGTAAGCAGGGTCAGCGCCAACTCAGAGCGGGTGTTGGCCGCCTTCAGTTAACCTCACGTTACAGTTTCACCACACTGAGGCTTCGGCCGATATGAGTTTGCAGTCGGGTCACGTGCATGCTAAGAACAGCTCACCCAGCGGCGGCCCAGATGGCACCATGCTCTTGAGCTCCGGCTTGACGGCGGGAGGTGCGGTCTTGAGCTTGGCAGCAGCGTGATCGATGAACAGCTGCACCGCTACGTCGTCCAGCATGGGGAACGGCGCCCGATTCTGTGCGTTGTTCTGACTGTTTTCTGACGGTCGCTGGATTTTGTGCATGGCCACAGCGGGGTAGGGATTCTCCTGAGAAAACAGAAAGACGGCGATCGTTGAAGGAAGAACGGAGGAATGGCGACAAACAGAAACCGTAAGAAAGTTCAATCGATGAAACGCACATTTTTGAAGAGCTGCTCTGCAACCTCCTTGGCATGGTTCATGACTTTGTGCGGACAGGCCTCCTCTTGTCGTATCCGCTCCACCTGGTTTGCTACCAGCTGTAGAAAGAGGACAGCAGTGATGTTAGTAGCTTTCTTCCGTATCTGAGCCACACTGTGCTCAGTGACCAACGATCGTGTCTAGGGCTGCTCAATTAATCAAATTTTACGCTCCGTGTTGTGTAACTATTTTTAAATCCCTGTAGAACCTGAACCGTGTAAGCTAGCGCAATAATTTGTTTTGCATATGAAACCGGAGGAGTTGTACTTACATCTGATGCCATCAGCTTGTCCTCGGTCACGGTTTCCTTCCACATAAAGCTTTGCAAAAACTGCATAAAAAGCGCTTGCAGGAACAAAAACATAATATTCCAGAAACACGCTTTGCCGATCCGATCAGCTGTTGGTAACACTTCCCACAGTAAAACAGACGTCAGCGCGAACGATCGCATGTCCGCCATTTCCTGCCCGAAACTGGAAGTGACGTCATTTTCGCGGAAAATGTAGTTTTTTTACTTGTAGGCCTTAAAAGCCTTTACTGGTGTTTTTATAAGTCATGTTTGACTTTTCTGAATAGTTGCTGGGATGCTTAGAACTCAAACTTCACTGCTGGAAATAGTTTATTTTGATGCACCTGCTGTTTTCTTTGCAAATTTGCATCATAGGATTGTTTTTCGTTTTTTCTGCAGTATATAAAAATTGGTGTATCTCCAAAATCAGTAAAAATATAATATAAGCTCTGGCGGACTTGGTTCTATGGTAGGTCGTAAGGGTTAAATAAATATCGTCAAATAATCGAGATCTCAATTTCAGTGAAAATAATCGTGATTATCATTTTTGCCATAATCGAGCAGCCCTAATCGTGTCATCGGTGCACCAGGTTGGAACGTTTTCAGTTACGTCAGTAAAGGTTTGTGTGACAGCTGTTCATGGTAAATGCACTGATTCTTATACAGCGCGTCTCTACTCTCCCGGAGTGCTCAAAGCCCTCTATACAACATTCACACCCACTCATACAAGCACTTCCTTCTATACTTAAGTGCAATCTAAGCATTCACACTCCGCTGGACTCATTAGAGGGCAGCGGGGGGTTAGTTTCTTGCCCGAGGATACTTGGCAGACTGGGGAAGCCAAGCATCGAACCACCAACCTTCCAGTCAGTAGCTGATCTGCTCTACCGCCTGAGCCACACTTGTTGACTAGTCACGATTACGTCGACTATCAAAATAGCCGATGCGTCGTTTGAAGCTTTGTAAGATCCTGAAATTTAAGAGTGTAGTAACAGACTGAAACAGAAGGTGGTAGCACTGCATGTACAAGCTGGAAGAAGAAGCAGAAGAAGAAGAAGAAGCAGAAGAAGAAGAAGAAGCAGAAGAAGAAGAAGAAGCAGAAGAAGAAGAAGAAGCAGAAGAAGAAGAAGCAGAAGAAGAAGAAGCAGATTTGAAGGATGGGTCGGCGTATCCTTCGTGGCCCACCATGTCCCAGAATTTTGTCTGAGCACCGTCAGTAATGTAAACATGTTTAACAACAACATTGTTATTGGGGGGGAATCCTTTCAAATCGACCTATCAGCTGCCTCCACACAGGTAAGTCCTGGGAGCCACATGCTGCACGGCCTCCTGGCTGATTGCTTCTTCCCAGAGGAGACTCAAACATGTGCTGACATGTCAGCTTAACACGTTTTTCCACTCGTAGCTGTCATGAACTACTGTGCTCTGCGATCGCACAAACAGGAGCGAACGGGTAGATGTTTGTGTTGAAAGACTCACGTCATCAAACAGGTCGGTGGCTCTGTAGGGGGGACCTCTCTCCGACACAAAGCCGGCGAACGCCATGCCGTCTAACACCTTGGTGAGGAAGTCGTCCTCTGACAGCGCCCTCTGGCCCAGGAAGGCAGCCTGTGGAAAAACGTTAGCAGCAATCAAGACTCTTTGACCACACAATGACCTGGAAAAGCTCATCCATGCCTTTGTAACGTCAAGGCTAGATTATTGTAATTCACTTTATTTTGGTCTCCACTCTACCCTTCTACATAGATTACAGACAGTCCAGAATGCCGCTGCACGCATTCTAACTAAAACTAAGAAGTTTGCTCACATCACTCCCGTCCTTGCTGATCTGCACTGGTTGCCTGTGAAATTTCGTATTCAATTAAGAATTCTGTTGCTTACTTTTAAAATTACTAATAACACAGGACCAAGCTATCTTAAGGAACTCTTAAACTCATATGCTCCTGCGAGGGCTTCAAGATCTTCCTCACAGTCATTGTTGGTTCAGCCCAGATCTCGTTTGAAGTCTAGAGGTGATCGAGCGTTCGCTCTAGCTGCACCTGAGCTGTGGAACAATCTCCCGATTGGCATCCGGGCGTCTGACTCTATTCAATCTTTTAAATCACGGCTTAAAACATATCTGTTTGAACTTGCTTTTTCTACCAGTTAAATCCTGGCCTTGTTTGCAGTGAGTTATTCTATTAATTTTTCTGTTTGTCTTGCGTTGTCTATGTTCTCTATCACTGTGTTTGATGGTACAGCTTTACTTTGCTATAGCTATGTGCTATAGTTTACTCTTATTAGTGGTTTTTACCTGTGAACATAATTCCACACTTATATGACTCTGATGTTATAGTGTTAATTGTTTTATTCTTTTATGTAAAGCACTTTGGCATGCCCTTGGCTTTTAAATGTGCTCTATAAATAAAGATTGTTGTTGTTGTTCTTTGTTTCCTTGGATGCACATTAACAGCGGTGTGCTGTGCCAGGACATTCCTGTACCTTATGGAAGCGAATCACAGGCTCTGGGTGAATGCGGATGATATGTAAACACCAGCGATAGCCCTGGAAGAGCCGAGCGAACAGCCACAGAAAGACCGCTCGGATCTCCTTGTCCTGAAACGCACACAGTAAAGACGACTGTCACACAGAGGAACTGAAAGAGTCTGGAAGCCTGAACCTGCCAGAGTTTATGACCTCCACCACCTCTTATGCCATCGATATAAGACAAAAACACTAATGCTGGTGTTGTGTAATTACAGCGTATGAATCACTACATGAGTTTACTCCTTGCCTGGATTTTGAGAGCAGAGGGTTGCGTGGACTGTGGGGGGAATGCATGATCGGCAACTTCCAGCTCCGGATCCAAAACCTGCAGGAACAGAAAACAAAGTCCATCACTGCTGACCACAAGTCTCTGCTGCTGATTCCTGCTGATACGGACAACAGCACAAACTCACCGTTTTCAGAGTGATGGAGCTCTGAGCTTGTATTCACTAGACTACGTGGTTAAAGCACATTTACTACACAGGTGCAAAGTTTCCTGTCAGATGTGAACAACATCTGGGAAAGCTCAGAAGAAGAGTAAGTCAGTGGCAGAGTGTGCAGACACACATCATCCTTGGTTACAGCTTTTAGGCTCAGAACAAATTCATCTGGCTAAGTGTAAGGACAGCTGAGCAGCTAAGCCCTGGTTTAGGGTTGCTATCCAACCGTCTCCAGCATCAGCGTGGTTCCTGGAGCAGCAGCACACTGAGGGACAACTGAACAGACGAGCCCCAGATCAGCTTCACACGCAGGGCTGTCAGTGTGGCAGATATCTGCTGTGCCTGGACTTTGTGTGTCAGAGTTGGATCTGTTTTCATCGCTCTGCCAGCTGAGGCCTATAACCCAGTGAACTATCAGAGCAGCGTTAGCACCACAGCAGTCTCAGGGTTAAGAGTCATGAAGCACACAGAACGGCGCAGTGACAAAAACAAAACTTTCAAAATAAATTATTTTTCTATTAAATCGATCCATTCCTTTGAGCCCTGACGTCTTTGGTATGTGGCCTAAGTCAGCAGGGCCAAGTTCAGTGTCTCTCTGGAGGGCACAGAGCTGTCGAATGATGCTGCTGCAATAACATCTGTGGCTCATCGATGTAGACTGAGACAGTGAGACCAAACTAAACCCAACACGACTGTAAGGAAGAGGACTCCCTTACTGCATTTATTTATATTGTATTGTCTGTATAGCACTTGAGGATCAGATACAGATAACTGCTCGTTTATGTACGAGGCATTCCTGTTTATCCAAGTCTGAGGTACGTCCCACAATCAGGGGAATTTACGATGAATCCAGCTGCAACATGCAACCACAACTAAGAGTTTGGATCATGGCAGTGCAGCACAGTGCAGGCTAAAAACACTCTTCAGGACACACAAGCGTTCTGTAGCTCTTCATCTTAGCTGACGTTTTCTAAAGCAGCACACGGTCTAACAGGTTACTCCACAACACACCTACCAGCGCTGCACTTGTGCATCTCAGTATTAGCATCCTTACTGCAGTGTAAGCTCTCAGCACTGAAACAGACAACGATTAAAATCGTTCGGCACTCCTCTCTCACGTTACTGTTGATGAGTGTCTAAAAAGAAACCGTACTGTGAGTGTCCGTGGGAAGAGCCTGACAAGTTCAAATACCAGGCTGCATGTCTGCGCTGAAAATGCAAAGCACCCTCCTCCAAATAAACACCCTCTACCCTTTGTCTCCGTGCACACAGAAGCTCAGTCGTTTACTCCAAGAGACATTATCTAAAAGGCAGAACAGAGTTTATCTGGCAGACATGTGAGTGTTTAGTTTGACTTGTCATCACTCGATAAAAGAAAACTACTGTTGATCTAAATGTTTCGACAGGACGAAACTCTAACTGGGGAAACACAAGATCGTTTATCCAGAAATGGAACATGTTCAAACACAAAACTGTGTTTAAATACAGCAGACCAGGACCACTACTGAGGTCCTTTTACCTTTGACTTCGTATTCAAGCATGCGCTTCTGTTTATCCTGTGGAACAAATCAGGTTCCAGTTATGTTGATGTGACATGTGCTGCACAGGGACAGCAGCAGCAGCTCAGGCCTCCGTGATATCTGCACATCTGTTTCACTCTCAGCTTCACTGTCAACGAGTTACAAAGTTTGTCCATGTTTCATGTGCAGGAAAAGGACAAAGCATGAAAAGCAAAGGGCTGTGAGTATTATATGACCGCTGTATAACTGTATCAGACGGCGCGTGTTTACATATTATTTCTCACTACACTTTACTCATGGCTGAGACTGTAAAATGACTGCATATCCAGTAAACTGCTCATAAACTGGGTATCACTTCCTGTAGCTCAAACCGATTTACTCACAGCTGATATGGTTACGAGCATGAACAGCTTTGCTGTATCATCTCCATTGTTATGAGATTTGCACAAAGCAAACAGAGCTGACAAAGGAAGCAGGAAGAAAAATCGATGTATTGGGCCTTTATCAATAATAAGGAAGCTGGAGGCATTTATAAAAAGTGTTTCTCAGAAAGGGCAGGTGCTGCAGTGCTGGAAGGAGGTGAAGAACAGCTTGATAAGAACACAAGAACAGTGTTTGGTTGGTGAGCGCGCTGCATCCAAGCAGCGGGGCTTAAAAAAGGGGAAATCCTATCGGTGACATAACCATTCAAATGTAGTAATAAGCAAAGGACTGCAGCGCTGTGCCTCAGTACAAACCGACCTCTGTGGTTGTGCATTTATCAGATAACTCAGCACTAAGGCTGCATTTCCACAGTTAAGGTGACGACACACTCGGCACTTCTTAAATGTATCTGACTTTTTTGGCAGGTATAAAAAAAAAAAAATCATACTTGGAAATGATCTCCACCCCAGTCAAGCCCAACAAGAACACACTGCTGTGCAGTATTTCAGACGTGATTAATGATAAAGTCCCGCCTTAAATGCTTTCAATGCATCCCTGCTTGTATTTACATGTTTTTACTTCAATAACATTGCAGTCAGAGACGACTGCTTGGAGTCTATCAGGGCTTTTTACACAGGGACTGGAGCACTGGACAAAACCGCTTATTCCTTTCAGCTGAAGTCAATACTAGGAAAGAGAAGCACTTCCTGAACATGTTACTGGCACCTAATCCCATAAAGAGCACTGGGAAGTCTGGTGGTAGAAACCACCCACGTGATGCTACTGAGACTTCCCAGTAATCGTGTGCATTGTGGCTTTGGGTGTGTTTAAGCTGCAGCTCTTACCATGGAGAGTGCCGTCTGGGTCTGCTGGAGCAGAGGTTCAGGCAGCAGGGAGATGTGGACGCACTCGGGGATGGTAACTGTGCCTCCATCCAGGTCGGCAATGATCACGTCCAGCTGCACACGCACACACACACACACACACACACACGCACACGATTAACATCTGTGCTTCAGGGAGTGCTGATAAGAAGTGAAACAGGAGCTGATTAGATCAAGTGGAAGACAAACACAGTGGCCTCTGAGCAGCTGCTCGTTACATGACCCAGTCGATCAAACCACAGAGCGCACAGTCACATATCAGTGACACACAACCACTGCTCTTACAGCAATAAAGGTAGAAAACACAGCCCCCTGTAGCTAAAGGCTGTGATGGGGCAGCACGCAGCCACACGTGATGAGTCCCGCTAACGCCATCATCAGGCCTCAACCTGGTTTCCTCGATCGTGACACTGAATCACCAACTACTGTCCTGGACGCTGATGTGTCTCGGCCGAGTTTACAAAGACGACTACGTGACAAAGCGATGCATCTACCAAGGTTAGCAGGTAGCAAACAGCTGGATGGCAGCAGCTTAAAGACGGATCCGCGGGTCAGTACGAGCTCACACGACTCACAGCTACGAGCCGCGTCAGAGCTTTTCTTATTGACGTGCATTTCACAGAGAAAGCTGTCCCTGTGTGACTGTGTGAAACTATGAAACGCGCCCTTTGTCCTCTAAACACTACGATATCACACATCTACCACAGCCTGCAGCAGCTGTGTGTAGAGTGCACTGTGCAGGGATGTGTGATTGTTTCAGTACTGATACAGCGCCGGGTTGGCACAGATGGCTGTGTGTCGCTAACCTGCTCTCGTGTTCATTTCCCTTCCACAGCTGTTTGATAACTGTCGTACACAAAATGTTTACAGTGGCGAACGCAGCTCACAAACCTCCTTTAGACACGCGTGTCGTGGCGAGCAGTCATCACTGACACGTGACGTCCGCCTTAAAAACAAAAGCTTTCTGGTGTCAGCGCTGAAGCTCCACAGCTGTGATCAGACGTTTACACTCATCGAACGTTTACTCTGGTCCCTCTCCACTCAGCATTAAACTAGTTCCCACTAGTGTCTGTGGGTGCCTTGTGTGAAAGCCTGCACTGGCCATCAACAGCATCTGTTCAGGTGGAACTCACTAAGAGACGCTGTGTGGAGTCACACGTGTGCACACATTTCTTGCTTTATCAAGAACACTGTTCAATAACTTCACCTACAGAAATCATTAAAAGGCCCAAATCACAAGGACAGCAGCTTTAGCCAAACCCAAGCAAGCGTTCGTTCATCGTCCCCTCAAAGACAGCTCCGTCTTTTTAGAACACGCGCTTCCTGTCCCCGGACAGCGCTCCCTGCCGACACACTTCCAAATACTGCTGATGTCACTTTAATCATATATAAGCTCACAAAACATCAACACGTTAAAGGATATCCAAGTACATTTTTTAAATAAAATGCTCGACTATTCCAATGCTCAAGATAAGCCCCGCCTCCCTCTGTACAGCTGGTGGTTGTTAAAGGAAAGCTCCGTCAGGTCGATGACACACGACAACACTCCTGTCTGGGTTCTTTCCTCAGCAAAGCTTTAAGACACAGGTTCAGCCTTACCATTGCTGACACTGCTCTTTGCTGTCGCACTGATGAAAACTACCTCGTGTAGCCTCATATTCACTAAGCTGCAAACAGTGAGGACCCACCAGCTCTTGAGTCTCAGAGCGGAAGAAGGAATTGACACCAATGATGAAGGGCGTGGGGGTGCTCAGGACCTCGAGGAGTTTTCCAGGTAGGATGGGAATGTAAGTGAAGCTGAGAAAACACAACAACAAGAGACTTTACACACGTCCTGCACTCAGCAGTGTCTACACTGTGGCTTCATCAACAGGAGTGGGACATACCTGTATTTGAGAGGAAACATGATGGCCAGCAGTGCCCGGCAGGCGTCCGTTAGTCTCTGGTAGCTGCTGGACAGGAACAGGATTTTATGCTCCGTCAGGGCGGCGCAGAACAGACAGAGAACATTGGCGATACCTGAGGGAGGACAGAGGACGTGTCATCCACCTCACCTGCTGCATGCACGCACAGAAATATTGGTGATTTGAAGTTTCATCATATTTGATAGGGTTGAAGGTTCTCATGTCTTTTAAACTGCAGAATCAACCTGCATTTATTCTTTGAACACTAAAAGTGTAAAACTGTAAGCAAACTATCCTCTGATTGGCTGGCTCTCAGAAACAGAAGGTCTGAGCAGCAGGTCGTGGCCACAGCCATGTGTGAGATGCATATGGAGATATCCATGTTCTTCATGCAGAGCAAAGAGGATAAAAAGGTCTAACATGGAGAGTTTGTGTTTAACACTGACAGAAAATGAAGCCACGGGTCTTCCCCGGCCTGCAGCAGACACGTTTTATCACAAAGATCACGCACAGTATTGTTTACATGCATCTCACATGAGGTGACATTGCTCACGAAGTAACAGAGCAGTAATTTTCATATGTGCTCGTACCGAGCTGTCTGAAGAGCTGGGCCACACTGCTGCCACTGACAGGAAGAGACTCGTTGATCGGAGTCTGGATGACTTGCCGGTCGCCAGCACCTAATGTTATAGTCCGCTAAACATAAGAGGAGAGAAAAGAAGGATTTGAAAGCGGGTGTGAAAACGGCAGATTAATGGTGGTGGTCAGAGTCGGGGTTTGGCGGCGTGGTTTAATCACAACTGTGTATGTCCACAGAGCGGAGTGATTCAGAGACAGAGACAGAGAATCCCAGAAGCTTAGCAGCTACGTGACAAATTAAACACAAGCCATTCCAGCTGATCGGGATGTGAATGGGGCCGGGCGGGACTCCAAGCCAACGACCTTACTGAAAACACCAGCAGCACCACCCTATCAAACAGGTCCCAGAAACACAGCAGGTGTCATGCGCGACTTTTCCACTGCAGCCTAACGTGTGGAAAGCAGCTGAATTCATGAAGATTGAACTGAACTCTGTTTAAACAGAGAAATCATTGATGATGCCAATTATCATCTTACAATTATTTCCTTTGTTACCGACCACAAAACTTTGTAGAACTGAAGCTGTGCTGTACACAGCAGATGGGCCAATACATATGGGTCTGTGTTTGCTGGAATAACAAGCAGAGTGAAAACTGATGACTCAGTACTGTAGCACTACAGACAGACACACTGATGACTGCAGCACAAAGGCTTCGTGGGCTCATTACAGATCCACTTCCACCTTTGGCTGACCGGCCGTGGAGCACCAGCTGGGGGAAGGTGCAGCATTATCTCATGCTCTGTACAGCAGCAGCGATAGCAGCAGCAGCCACAGATGAGCTGTTAGTAGTTCAATGCTGTGATCCAACATCTGATCATCGCTGTGGTCTGAAGACGTGTGAGGTTTGACAGTAAGGATGCGCCCACACGTGCTTCTTAATGCACCGAGGACAGAATGTATTTGTGGCAGGAGGCCACTGGTTTCAGCAGGGCCTTAGAAACCCATTCCAAACTGGATGCTGTGGTGTCACAGCTGAGCCAATCACAGCCCTCCTCAGAGCCACTGCTGTCAACTGGGAAAAAACCAACCAGTCAATGGTCAGGTCATTTTGGTTACATGGAAATAAAATGACAAGAAACTAATCACTGTATGCGAAATAATCAGGTGTTGGTCACATATTGAGTCTATATCAAAGCTTTTGATTGGTCCTTCTGTCACAGGACGTGTGCATGGACTGCCTGAAGGAAACGGGT
>NC_140634.1:1230000-1290000 GCF_057382275.1 Copadichromis virginalis
TAAAGTCTGACATTAACACATTTTACAGAGCCTGCTCGGTCAGGGAGAAACAGCACTGGTTTAAATGACCCCTCAACTCAAATCATCACCTCGTCAACGTGACAGAGACAGGAAGTTATACCTGGGAGCCTCCAGCGATGGGGATGACACAAGTGAGGAGATTCCCGACAACCGTTTCCAAGGGCGCAGACAGACCATCTACGTGGACGGTGTAGATCAGCCCCAGGCAGTTCTGTTCAACCAAGAAACACAGAGGTCAAGGGTCAACGGCAAACCCAGCACCGAGGCCACAGCAGGGTTTCACACACAGACGGCTGCAGACTCATTTACACAGCAAGGCCGCAGGTTCCAGTGCAGTCAGGTGTTTGTCTGGAGTCAGCATGTCTGTCTTCAAGTCGCAGCTAATCTCTAACAACGCTTGAAAATGATCAGAATCAACAAATTCAGTTTTATTTTGCATCCCTGTGAAAGACGACGATAATACCACTCAGAAAGTTCTCTTTGGTAATGTGCAGCTTTGTTATTGTGAGCTCAAATATGGGCCTTTTTATGTCTCTGTCCCAAACTACAGTTTCATGGTAAGAGAGAATGTCAGCCTCTAGTCTTTACCAGACTTTAATGTCCAGACTTCAGAACTGAAGGTCGGTCGGGGCTTTTTAAAAAGAAATACTACAAAAAGGAATTTTCTATGTCCAAACTTTGCACAGTAAAGTCTTAAACCACGGGCGGTCCAACAGAAAATGCTCTGAAACTGTGATGACTTGAGAATGATTTAATAACTTAGAAAGCTGTGCGGTTTCTTTCACGTTGGACGTCCATGCATGTGTAGATACACCCGTGTGCACACACCGCCACCTAACCCTAACCCCCACAAACAGAATCAACCTGCACACATAATCCAACTCCAGCCAATCAGCTTCTTAGTTCCTTCTTCTGTCAACATTCACTCATCTTTTAAATAAAACGGATATTAATTGAATGTTGTTCATCTTGTGTTGTGTCATATCTACATACATAAATGTCACATGTGGAAAAGCTGTGTGAGCCGTACCCTGAACACCTCGGTGTGATCCAACTGGGACACCAGCACCAAGCTCTTGGGGGCAAAGATCTTAGCTGGTTGGACGACGGAGAGCACCTCATCTGCTTCGTCCGCCTCGCTGGCCTCAGCCTTCTGCAGCTGAACACAGGGTCACACATTACTGTCACATTAAGTTATTCAGTTTCAGTTGAATCATCATTTGACACCGTCTCACCTGGGGGTTGTCCAGGCCCTCCCAGAAGGTGAAGCAGGCACAATAGTGACGGTCCGAGTTGATGTCAGTCAAAACCGCTACGAAGAAGGAGGGAGGCAGCTGATCGGGAACCAGCTGCCAACCGCTGGGTTGGCAGAACTGAAGAGCGGGGAGGAGGGGAGGAGGGGTGGGAAGGTGGTGGCAATATTGGGGCAAGAGGTGAAGACACAGCGAAGAAGAGAAAGATAAACATTAGCAAACGTATCAGACAATAGTAGATCACATGGTGGGACAACACCTCGATTCATCCAGGGCTGGGCTTCAACTGCACCACAGCTCGCCATGAGCGACGGCCCCGTATATGACAGTGATATACGTGGCGATGGTGGCTCAAGAGTTGTGTGTTCGTCTTGTAATCGGAAGGTTGCCGGTTCGAGCCCTGGCTCGGACAGTCTCGGTCGTTGTGTCCTTGGGCGAGACACTTCACCTACCGCCTACTGGTGTTGGTCAGAGGGGCCGATGGCGCGATATGGCAGCCTGGCTTCTGTCAGTCTGCCCCAGGGCAGCTGTGGCTACACCTGTAGCTGCCTCCACCAGTGTATGAATGTGAGAGGGAATGAACAGTGTCATTGTAAAGCGCTTTGAGGGGTCCTGAAAAGCTCTATATAAATGCAATCCATTATTATTAGTAAATCAGTTTCCGATTTCAAGACAATCGGTTATAGTGTGTAACATTTAAATCTTGACTTGTAAAACAAGAAACATAAGTGGAGCCGTCGATTCTGCCACAGTGTTGACACAGAATCAATATTTACAGGGTTTGTCTTTGTCATTCTTGTGTCAGCTGCTGTCAGTTAGCTGACGTAAGCCTGATGTAAACATGGACCTCCAGTCTAATTAAAGCCGTTCACGTAGCATTTTTAGTTTTTGTCGTCGTCCGTTTCTGAATCACAGCGCAGATACGCTTTTAACTCGCCGACCCCTTTAACCACACTGACTGCTCAGGCCAGACAACCGACCTAGATTCAGACGCTATCAACTGATCCGATGACAGGATGTGAATATTTCACAATGGCTCTGCAGTTTGTTATAGATTCAGTTAAGGCTGCTCAATTAATCGAATTTTAATCTCGATTACGATCTGGGCTTTGAACGATCATTAAAAATGACTGAGCCGATTATTAGCCCCTCCCTCGTGCTTTACTCTCACACTGCTCCGTGTGGCAAATCGAGCGCACCTCTCTTTGAACACGTGTCACAACAATGAAGAGGACCCGAGGGAAGCTCGGAAAGCTAAGCAGAAGTTATTTGGAGAGGAGAGTGACTGCCGTTGGTTTAAAAGAGGTAAAAACCTTCAGTGGTGTGGAAACATTATGGGTTCAGTCAGACGTGGATCAAGTAGACACAGTGTGTAAACTTTGCTACAGTGTAGCTGCACCACAGAGCAACACTGCAAAGCTCACTAAACATAGACGTTTACATTTTTCATTTATTTCTTATATTGCAAACATTTGCACTGTTATCAGTATTTGCACACTATTTTATATTATTTTTTAAAGTCTTTATTCAATACATTGTTATTGTTAAATAAATATCGTCAAATAATCGTGATTATCATTTTTGCCATAATCGAGCAGCCCTAGATTCAGTACATAATTTCAACCTAACGTCCAGCCTTTATGCAGAATATCTAATCATAAGCTAGAATATATGCATAGGAGTGAAAGTCACTGTAAGCACTGAGGGTTTCACGTCAGTAGCTAACTACTTTAAATGAACAGGACAGACACGTGTGTTTAAAGTGGATACGTGAGGTCAGGCTGACATGGACAGGGTCAATATGAGCATCAACAGCACTGCAGTGAAGGTCAGTCCTCCACAGTTTCTGCACATGCTCACCTATGCATGACAACGAAATAAGCAGTATATGTTTAAATCACATGAACAGGTCGTGGCAGCTGCTGTGGCCTGATAGGGCCTATAGCTGCCGAGGGGATGGAACCGCTGACTTTGACAGATTTAACTGTCTTGTTCTGCCCCCGAGGATCACAGATACATGACTTACCAGCTCTACGCCTTGTGGGAATGGGCTGTCCTCCCAGTCTTTCTCAGGAAACCGCTGGAGAATGCGACCTTGACCTTCACCTTCCACTGTGCAGAGACAGAGAGACAAATCCAGAGGTCTGAGTACGTTCCTTACAGCTAGCTGTTGTCTGCTTGTTTCTACCAACAGTCCTCTTAGACCTGAAGCATGAATGAGTGAAATACTCATGTAGTTGTTTTTGCCTTAATGCAAACCTGGAAGCTACCTGATGAAGCCAAAGTTGAAGTGACACGTGTGATCAGCAAGCTCATGTGTAAAAACCATGTGTGACTGTAAATGAACAGTTCTAATGATTCCAGCTGTATTCACGAGCTTATTGTCAGGCCTGTCCTTTAAATGGGTTCACGTGTGCCTGCTAAACATTAGTGAGATGTGTTAAAATGCTTGTTTGCTGCTGGTTAATGAGGCCATTTCCTTTGTTGGTCAGGGCCTGGCTCATCACAGCGGCACAATGACACAACAATGGCGGACTTATGTAACCACCACAAGCCCGTCTTTCAGCCTAGGTCCAGCTGAAGCCCAGAAGGCTGCTTAATGGCGGCATTCATCCGCAGAGAGAATACACTCAATCCACCCAGTACAAAGGATTGATATACAGAACACAACAATATAACACTAAATAAAGAAGAGGTGCTCACCAGCATTAGACAAACCTAAAGCATTATGTAGCAAATGTGTCTCAGAGCAAACAACAGAGCCCGTGGGCCTTTACTGAGAAACTAAACCAGAAGTACAGACGATACAAAAACAGAAAGTAGGCCAGCTCCCAAAACACAGGGGAATTCATTCTGTCGCCTGTACGCGAGTGTTACGTGGACGCTGTGGGGCGGGGCTGTCAAAGATGACGGCTTCGTTTCCTTTCACTTTAACACGAGTGCCCCTCATTCCCACACTGTGCCAAAAATAACATGTCCTTAGAGAGCTGATGCTGACCCCACTGCTGGAGAGGGAAGCTACACACAACAACTATCACTTACTTTGTCACCACAAACTTCTTTTTGATCAGCTGATATAAAGCATATGGACATGTAAACAAAAGGCATGTGTGGAACGCAAACAATAAGCAAAGAGTCCCACAAAAACAAAGACCCAGCAGAAATGAGACGGAGGACGAGTTACGAGGTTGTTATGATCATTTCAGGCTCTATGTTACAACACTTTGACTCCACGTATCAAATCTGCAGAGCCAAAACTGATAAACTGAGCCAGCGATACAGCTATGCCCTCTAACTGACAAGCCCCGAGCTACAGTACCACCTCTGTACTATCTGCTGGATCACAACTGACACAACACCTACGTAAAATCACCGTCAGAGCTGATAGAAGCACATCAAACTAAGGAGACGGGTGCAAATGTAAATGTGACGAGTCAGTCTACGAGCATTTGACCAAACCTGTTCATGGGGATTTTGGGGGTGGGAGGGGCTACCGAAGGTTATTTTGAAATGTATGACCTCACTCCATCAGAAAGTTACGACAGGTAGGTTAGGATGACAGACGTGCTGCGTGCCCACAGATCAGGGCTCAGAAAGGAAAAAACTCAAGACACCATCTCAGGAAGACAACTACAAGTTGTCTGCTTCAAACACAGCTGTGTGGAATAAAAGCTCAAAGTTCAAAGTGCAGATCCAACGGTCTGATGATGAAGTGAAACTAAATACATCTAAAAAGTCTTCAGCTCTTACAGGGACGGCACGTTGAGTGCAGCTCACACACAAACTTTTCTAGCCTAACGTACACACCAGAGCAAGTTCACAAGTTCATTAATACAACCTGAATTTGAAAAACGAAAAAAAACAATCCTATGATGCAAATTTGCAAAGAAAACAGCAGGTGCATCAAAATAAAATATTTACAGCAGTGAAGTTTGAGTTCTAAGCATCCCAGCAACTATTCAGAAAAGTCAAACATGACCAGTATAGGCTTTTAAGGCCTACAAGTAAAAAACTACAATTTCCGCGAAAATGACGTCACTTCCGGTTTCGGGCAGGAAATGGCGGACATGCGACAGTTCGCGCTGACGTCTGTTTCACTGTGGGAAGTGTTACGAACAGCTGATCAGATCGGCAAAGCGTGTTTCTGGAATATTATGTTTTTGTTCCTGCAAGAGCAGGCATGAGCATACAGAGCTGTTTCAAAGAGCTGCCTCTCAGTCTGAGCGGCGTGACAGGAATGTGCATCGAGTAGAGCGGCCTTGCGAGCAGATGACATCCAGCTATCAGCCTGACCTGTTGTTACACAACAGCAGGTTAGTGAATGGATATGGATTATTTGCACTGAGGCTTTTCATCCTTGGCCATTCTCAGGTTTTTCATTATAACCAGGTTCTAACATGTCCTGGTCCGTGTTTTAAAACAGCATGTTTCTGGGATCAGTGTCCTTCACACACACAGGCTCCGACAATCAGCTGGTTTTTATTTTGAAAGATCAGCTGCTGCCAACCAGCTAGCACCAGCTTGGCCCAATTTTCTACTTCCTGTGTAGCTGACCACGCCCTTAATAACATTCAAAGACTGGCCCCAGAGTTACACAGGGTACTCCACAATTTCGTCCATCAACTACAACACTAGTCCTTGTTCTGCTGTAAAGATGTGCTTGAGGTTGAGGGCCAGTCTAACCAGAACTGCACCAACTGGAAAAGTGGTTCATGCTACGTCAAGCTCACTTAGGCAGCAGAGCAAAGAAGATGTGCTGTTGCCAGCTGCAGGCCAAGATGGTGCTAGTTAAGTTTCACTGCTGACCAAGTCACATTTTCCTGTCAAGGATAATAACGTACATTTCATCTTAGGAGACGACAACGTGGCCAACATCTTTTAGGGGTAGCATCACGGTGCAGTTCCTGAATCTCCAAAATCTCAAAAGTAGCTGAAAAACTGATAAGTTACACGTGACCATTTGGATACAGCTCACTTTATGTCAGAGCTAAAGACCTAACCAAACGTCAGCATCCTGGTTATACTGTGGTTCTAGCACTTCTGACCTGAAGTGAAGCACCTCGTATCTCTGCCACTTTAACGCTATTTTTCATGTCCACTCGTCTTCTGCTGACAGTAGGGCTGGGCCATATCATACCGTTCACGGTAATACCGGTATAATGTTGCCAACGATAAGAAAATGAAATATGGCGATAGAATATGGGTAAAACGCGCATGCGCAGTGCCTTTGTTTACATACGCACATGGCGGAAAAAGCATGGCGGCGACGCAGAATGAGGAGGGCGAAAGCGGATCGTTGAATGAAACGATGAACCAGAACTGGTTCAGAGCGGGCCGTCGTTATTTGGAAAATACGGCGCACTTAAAATCAATCCTTTGATTTTTCTGAAAGTCGACAGAGCCCCTTATAATCCCGTGTCCTTATGTATGAACTCTGGTTGTGTTTACTGACCTCGAAACGATTTTATGTGCACGGCGCTCGAAAATCTGTCACATGTTTCAGTGCGACTTTGCTGAGCTACGAAGCCGCACCGCTCGATGGATTGTCGGAGCATTACGGCTGTCGTAGGCGGAGCCTCGCGGAGTGATACGTACTGTGCTTCAACATAATGTTACCGTATTGTGTGTGTATGACCTCTTTTTAAGTTTTGTGGATATTATACATGGTTATGCTGAGGATGTGTCGGCCAGTTTCCACTGGAAATGCCTTTTGGTTAAACTGTCAGCGAGGAATTTGCATTTGCACTGTTACGTGTTTATATAACTTTAATGCACATAAGAAACAGCTGCTTGTTTAAGTGAAAATACATTGATGGGGTTTTTTGCACTAATAAAGTTGTGGAGTTGTAAAGTATTTTGTCTCGTGTCAATTATATCGTCAGTTATGTCGTTATCGCAAATTTTCAAATGTATATTGTGATAAATATTTTTGGTCATATCGCCCTGCTCCAGCTGACAGAAGTAGTCACACCTCCAAGATGTGTTCAGGTTGTGTTGTTCTAATTAAATCACAGTGATAACCTCTCGAACAGTCGCTCACGGTCTTAGTTCATGTGAACAAGGAAAGTGTGCACAGGGCTGTTAATTATTAACCTACCGATATAATCTGTACAACTGCTCCGATCACATGCTAAATCAATCTTGTAAGATGGTCAAGCTCATACACACAAAGGCCTGGAACGTTGTAAAAATGTCAAAGAGAATGAGAGGTCACAAGCCACACCGACTTCAAACACCTCAAACAACAAAAGGAACCCCTCCAAACGAACTGGTTTAAAACCAGCCGACCACAGTGCTAACGGCTGCACTGTACTGTGTTTCAGTTTAGACATCCACCTCGTCAATCAGAGTGTGACAACAGTTATGCTTTTACAGTGACAGAGACATGTCCAACTAACTCTTCCCCATCTAATCAACCAGGTTTCTCATTCAGCTTTGAGCTATACTACTTTATCCCACAGGTACAATTGGAGCCACAATCCACTGTGATCAAGAACACATGAAGATGAGCAGGTCATGCAAAGGTTACCAAAAAATGGTAGAAACACAACAAGGTGAAGGGGCAGGAGAGGGGAGGACGTGGGTCAGTGTGTGCGCCACAGTTAAGCGATGACTCCTCACACGTATGACTGCTGGCAGTGACACAGGATGAAGGAGCCTGAATGATCATGTGATCCCTGAACGATGGCATTCGGGGTTGAACCGAGTGTGTAGCTGTCTGTGTGTCACGCTCTTGCTGCTGAAGCAGACCGCAGCTTCTCGCAAGCTTCCAAACCACAGTGACACGACATCAGGCCGTTTCTACGGTGACAGCAGTCAGGACCACAGAGTCTGGTGTGTGTGCAGATTTGTAACTATGTAGGCTGGTCCGAAGCAACGTCACCACCGAACGAGACCCGGGGAGGACGTTTACATGCACTGCAACTGTTTTTCTGGCATCTCACGTTTTAACTGCTACAACATGTCCAATGTTTCCCAGCCGTTTAACAGCAGCTGTTATTTAGCAATCAAAGATCAAGTTACAAGTGAACACTCCCTCACTTTCCTATTCTGGAAGTTTCAGTGCTACAAGTGATCTACCCGAGCCCTTACGAGCTTCTTTGCCCCAGCAAGGTGAACATTTGTGGTCCTGGATATCATTCAGCTACATTTCCAGTCTTTCTTCACCATCTTTGACAGCAGATGGCCAAAGAGTCTTTGTTTGGATGGAGAGCCTTTGCCACCAGGCACAACTGCTGCAGACAGAGAGCTGGTTGATGCGCTGTGGGCCAAGCTCAATCTGAAAGGATGGAATTGGAGCACTTCCACAAGATAAGAATTTCTACAGTCACAAAGCACTTAACAACTACACGAGGTAGTCGTGTTGAGCATTTTAAAAGGGAGTGTTCACTAATTCATTTCATAAAACATGAGCTTGCTTCCTTTCATTTGTGCACTCAACCCATTACAGACACAATCTTCTCTTCTTCACAGAATCTTTGTGTGGAAAACATCGATAATGCCGAGATGATGCAGTTGCAAATGCACACATCATTAACATATTCTCAGCTTGCATGGACTGCATCTTTGTTCAGATAACATCTCCAAAGCAGAACTGAGGCCTTCGTGGTGAAAAGCTATGACTTCATCATCATCACCACACCCTCGGTCCTGCTCTTTCTGCTGTCCGCCCAGCTTACACACCATCGCTCACTCGTGCCATTTGTCAAATATACTCATCCAGGACAGTGTTTCTGTGCGTGATCTAAAGCACACAGGCTCCTCGTGGGTACACAGTATGGTTCACCGTGCCTGAAATCCATACAGCCGCTCAGCACATTAATAAGAAACACTTGACATTCAGCAGTGTCTCTCAGTTTGGTGTTGGATAACACGATACCCTCAAATAAGACAATCCCTGTTCAAACCGGACTGGATGAGCAAAGACGCCTTTTAAGAATCAAACACAGAAAAAAAGGGTCCATCTGGCAAACGCCGTCGCCCTGGAGACAATGTGGGACGTTTTCTTTGTGCAAAAGCTCTTCAGCAAACTCACATCCTTCCTGCAAAAAGCTCCCCCCCTCCAAAGCTCCAAACAAAAAGAAAGGGCTTTCCAGGAGAGGAAACGGCCTCACAGAGAGGCCCAGCAGAGCGACCAAACTTTCAGCTGTAGGATGCCACTTGCTTCAGATCTAACACGTCACAAGGCTGATGATTGATAACATGAGCTTAATTTCTTCTCACGTTCATGTTTGGAGCTACATGTTGTTTCCAGCTGTCCTCTGCTGCCAAACACATTGAAGAGCACGGGAAAAAAGCCAAGGCTCCCACAACACAGGCCATCTACTCCCCAGTCTCTCTGAATCAAATCCACCCACCATTCAACTTCCACTCGACACTTTCAGACAAACACCGTCAGCCTGTTACTCATTCACATCATGTTCAGAAACAGCATAAGACAACACAGAATTAGTGTTTTCATTCAGATATATATTAGAGATGGACCGATCCGATATTACGTATCGGTCCATCTCTAATATATATGTGCGGCTCAAAATAGACTTTATACGGCTTAAAATCAGTTCACATAAGACGAGAATCTGTGGATTCCAATCCCGATCAAGCAAATCCCTCAAAGAAACCTCACGGAGCAGCACGTTGGTAACCTCACTGTGGTTTTGCTCGACACTGATTGGCCCAGCATAGAGGAGACAGCAGTGCATCTTCTACCTTTGTGCACGCTCCTCTGCTAGAGCAGCAGAACAAACAAAAACAACAGTTTGAAACTGTCAGTGTTGCCAGCGTTTCTGGGGCTTTGACACATAAACCGACCTCCTGACTCTGCCTGTAACCCTGGAAGACATTTTTTCTGTGATGTAAAGCAGCGGTCCCCAGCCCCGGGCCATGGACCGGTACCGGTCCGTGAGTCGTTTGGTCCCGGGCCGCGAGAGTTGAGGCTCGGGTGTGTGGTTTTCAGGGTTTTATCATCAATTCCGTTTCCCTGGGTCTTTCCCCGTGTGTTATGAATAAATCGTCTTTGATGCTGGTACTGGTTTTGTTTTGTTGCATTATCCCCGACACCTTAAAGGCCGGTCCGTGACAGTACTGTCAGATATGAACCGGTCCGTGGCAGAAAAAGGTTGGGGACCGCTGCTGTACAGCACGCCTGACAGCATCACTCATTTCAATCAACTGAACTCTCAGTTCTGAACTATGAGCTTTCATATCCTGAGCTTTAACACTTAGGTCTGTGCTTTTCATTATCAGTACTCGGCTCGAGTCAGTTTTAGATGTTTTCCATTACAATAGAGTACCATGGCCAAAGGTCCCGTGCAATGTGACAGGGACACCACATATAATATTTTAAAAAGCAGCAGGTAGCAGTTATTACCACCTGATGGAAAACCCTAACCACCAAACAGGGTTGAGCTGAGTAGCTGAGTAGGCACGAGTCGAAAAGGGCTTTTGGTGACTGCCATATTTAATGATATCTCATTATCTAAGCAGACATTAAAATGTAGCTCTAAAATACTTTTGAAATCACAAAACACTAAAAGACTTGTCCTCCTGAACAGGTGCACCAATCTGAACAAAGCATTGCATGTAGTGGAGCTCTGTGTAACCTCAGAAAACCATGTTATTATTAACAACCACAGCTTATGCGCTACATGCAAACAGTGATCAGACACAGTGGATTTAGATTTCACATGAAATATCTTTACTGGTCCTTAAATTCTGTATTTGTATAGCTGAAAACCATTCAGCAGCAGTACACGGCTGTGATGAGTAGTAGTTGGTACTAGGGCTGGGCGATATATCGAGTTTTTTAAAAATATCGATATATTTTCATACGAGATATAAGATGTGACAATATCGTTTATATCGATATAGTCTATGTTACGTTATAATTATACTTGTGGAGCCGCAGGTATACCTCTCTTTCGTCCACTTTTGTCTCTACGAAACGTTACTCGGCCTCGCCTCTCCTTCACTGAACACAACTCCGCCTCCCCCATAGCTTCACCTGCAGGCAATGACAAGATGAAAGCGGAAAATCTCCGTTAGCGAGTTACCGTGCGTGGGGCTGGACGGCGTCAACGTGTTAGCGAGCTAACCGCGCTAACGAGCTAACCGCGCTAACGACATGCAGCCCGGAGGAGCTGCACGGCCTAAAATCCTTTCATTTTCTCAAAAATCGACAGCGCGCCTTATGTATGAATTCTGGTTGTGCTTGCTGACCACAAACCGATTTTATGTGGTACACAGCGCTCAGCAATCTGTCAAAAAATGTTTTAATATGACTTTGCTAAGCTACGGAGCTGCACGGCTTGATGTCGGAGGATTACGGCTACCGGGGAGGAGCCTCGCGGAGTGATACGTACTGTGTGTGTATAAGGACCACAAATGGCACCTGTTCAGAGACGTGGTGCAGCTGTGAAGTCTCTTTGTTATTATGCTCAGCGTCTATTAGTTTACATTTTGACTGCACAATTGTGAGCTTTTTGTTATGCACAAAAACAACATTGTTTTCTTTTATTTATGGACCATGATTATTTAATAAATGCTGATAATTTATTTTTGAGTAATTTCTTCATGTACATCTACGCTGTATGTAAATAAAAGTGCCCGTGTGACATCTGGGACACAGTGTGACTAAGAACTCTCTTTTTGTTCTTAACTTATGGCTTTAAAAAAAATATCGAGATATGAATTTTGGGTCATATCGCCCAGCCCTAGTTGGTACTGTATGCTCTCCATCAACCAACCACCTCATAAAGAAACTGAACTTCCCCTGTCGCAGTTCTTTTAAACACGGTGGAGAAACTTCTTAAAAATTTGTAGCAAGTTCTCTGAAAATTGACACACACACACACACACACACACACACACACCATCAGTTTTTGTGACACATCTATAAGGAGGACGTGGGGCACGGTGGGCAATGAGGGTGTAAGAGCTTCATCAGGATTTCAATACTTTGGGAAACTTAATGGCAACAAGCACAGAGAAAAGACGCGTTAATTAATAAAAGCAGATTCTTCATCACATCATTACATAGAGGAAATATGGTCCCGGCGAGCACGATGTAGATTCTGCTTCCGTGTTCTCCCCCTGAGCACGGCAACAGGAAACTTGACTCAATAGATGTGTGCTATTGCGCCTTATCTCCTGGCACCCACACCTCTGTCTTTACTCAGAAATGCATTAAATCCCTTTAATCATTTCATTTGTCTTTTCTCCCGCTGCAGTCTCCTATGTCACACTAACTTCCATGGCATTAATCACCTACACACACGTAACGGACATGACATCTGGTTACTTGGGCAACCAACAGCCAAGAAACAACTACGTGTCTCATAACCAAACAGGAACCAGACTACGAGACAGTGAAGGCAGACAGCTCTGTCGGGACAGCCCCCAGCACACTGCAGAGGTTATCAGGCACCCCTCATTTCTTTATATTTGACGTTTTAGTCCTTGGACTCTAACATTTTGCTTGTTTGTTACACCAGCTAACAATAACGCATGAATCATTCAACCAATAAAAAGACATTTAACTGAAAGCATGAACCAAGTGTTTGGTCTACAGAAACTGGACTTGAGAGAACAAATGAAGACTTTCAGGCCTACAGCAGACAAACAGTATCTGAAAGTGACGGCCTTCAGAAACAAGAGGGCAAAGAAGGCTGACAGATTTCAGCTGATCCATACAGTGATCCCTGAAGACTCGGCAGAAACGCGTTCAACAGGAAAGAGTCTGTCAAGAAGCCATTCTCAAGGCACAGGCTGACCAAACGGCACCAGAACTGGACTGAAAACCAGATCATCAGAGTGACGAGTCCACGTCTGAAGTGTTCTGGTTCAAAGTGTTGTCAGTATGTATGAAGAGGTCACAGGGGGAGTTTCTGCAGCCATGTGTAAAACATGGCGGAGGCTCCGTCATGGTTCAGAGCTGTTTCAGCCAGTTTACTGTGACAAGTTGGGGCAAAGCATAACAGCTGACCTGCGCACAGCACCACCCTGACACATGGGTTCATTAGCACAGCTAGCCCTTCCCTACAACCATGTGCCAGCTCCTCCCTTCTCACAAAAAGATAATGAAACAAATGGATATTTTCCTGGAAGTGCACAGGTGCACATCCCATTAGCTGAGCATCACAAACACAGACCCAGAATTGTCCTGCACATCTGAGTCTGTCACGTCTGACGGAAGAAGAGTGCGTTCATATCACAGCTGCAAGCTCCAACTTTAATGCACACAAATACATGATGTGAATTCAATTGATTAACCTAATTATTGGTCCAATATGTAGTTTCACTAAGCCACTCTGAGTCTATTATACAGAGTTTTATAAAAGCTCGTTCTCGTGACTTTTTCTGTGTCTGAAATTTTCACGGATTAATTCATTGATGTTTCACAAACACGTCCATCTACTGCATTATATAACATTTTAATTAAAAGAAGAGCAGGTCTGTTTTACAGGAAGACATGCAGTAAGTGTTTCTTCAAAGCTACATGACATGATGTGACATTTCTATCATACTTCTAAGCCTGCTAACTGTTAACCACGAATGTACCTAAAGCATTACGTCAATAAGTTTCAGCGATGTTGTTCTGGGGGAGGAGAGAGCAGCCAGGCACAGACTGGGTGCGGCACGCGACCTCTAATCTGTATATTCAAACCAATCACAGGCCTCGTATGAGATTAGCACAAGCACAGTGGGTAACTGAGGGGCAGATTTGATCTGGAGTCCATGTTAATAGAGATGAGACTTAATCTTCTACCACTGGTCAAGTTTCAGTAGTTCTTACTGCAGGAAGAACAACAACAAATGACTGCACAAAGCACTAATAGCAGGACGTCTGCACAGTGCCAGCTTAATGTTGTTGCTTTCACAGATTTTATATTACGCACACATTTCACCATTGGTATTAGTTTCTTTTAAAAAATGTAGAAGATTAAAATGAGCATCATCCTCTTACATACATAGTGGTGTGGTTACCACAACAGGCAGCCAGCTGCACGCAGCCAGCACTGGTAATCCTAACAACCCCCATCTCATCTTTAAATCAGACGTGCTCCGGACACGCTGGAATCACCCCGCAGGGTTTGCAACGATTGCTCCCTTGAGCTCTGACGGGCTAACTGTGAGCGGCACTGACTCAGCCTTTGTCCTGTGAGGGGACAGCGAAATTCTCAAAATTCCAGGGAAACCATCAAAGCATGAGGAGGGAGGTATCCATAGCCCCCTACACACACACACACACACACACACACACACACACACACACGGGCCGTCGTCTCCCTCATGAATAACAAGCATTCAGAAAAGCAGACAGACTGCTGTATGCAGCACAAGGCAACACAGCGAGACCTACGGCCAATCAGAGTCACCGATTACAGTTAGGTTATTGCACGTTCTTCTACTGAACCACCATGAGAATAGCAACAGTACTAACTTGGCCAACTTAATCCACGTGTCATGTGTGCTGCATCCTGCACTCTATCCCAGCACCATCCTCACCTAAACTAGGGCTGCAATGACTCGTAGCCATAATTGATGATGTGGACGTGTCATATCTAAAACCATGTGTTAACAGTTATTGAAATAATCCTACACTAATCAAAGAAAAAATGGCAAATTGGTTGACTCGACTCGAGTCCCAGTGCGGACACACCTGAAGCTGAGCATGTATGACTCTCACAACACTCAGCATCACGGCAGCCATCACTGAAAACAGCAAGCAATAAAAATCACTCTATATTTATAATCAGTCAACTCGACCAAAACTGGGAAAACTTTCAATTGAGCCCAAATGCTGCCACTACTAACTCAGACTGTGGGTCACCATTATCGTTTCAAAGGTGGTCTTTCCCTGTGTGCTGGCAGCCTGTCCAGGTACTGCCCCCTGCAGCAGCTCGGACAGAACAGGACAGGGGGGTTTTCAAATATCCACATTTTTACTAGTCAGCACGCCAAAACTGTTCTTCACAACCAGCAGACCACATGCGGGTAAACGTTGCCATGGTAATAAAGCAATCACTCAGAGACAGCCACAAACAGGCAGGCCATCAAAAGTTGCATGCACACACACACAAACGCACACAAAGCTGCAGTTCACCACAACCACGGCTGTGACCCAGCGTCACTCTGTCCCCCCTATGAAAGGCAGATTGTGTGGGCTATTTCTGGAGGGCCTGAAAGGCTGCTGCTCTGGAGCGATGGAGGAAGTGGTTGCCCACAGGCAGGCACTGCTGGCAGCGTCACACACACTCCTCTATCCTCCCCAAGCCCCCTCGCTTCATCTCACTTGCAATATGAAATGTTTTTATTTGCCCCTGAGCCTTATGAAGCATCACGTAAATCTGTCCTTGCATTTGCTCACTCAGTTCTGAACGCGCCTGTAAGCACCACAGAGTTACAGCTTCGATACTCCAACCATTCAAACTGGCAAGGTCACAAGATATGTTCGTACCAGATGATGCCAGCACATACATGTTCCTATATTTCTACAAGAACGTGGGTACAGAAGTTGTGCGTTCTTATTTGATTGTTATAGAAAATATTTTAAATAAAAACACGACAAAGACTGATGCGTGTGAGATATGGTATCAAGTCTTCTGAAATGTTATTGGTACCAACACCAAAGCTTTCTGTATAACTTTATAACACACCACCTTTAGGATGTAAAATCTCACAAGTAATACTTTTAGACATTTGTGTTGGACTTCATCATTATTAGAGTGAGTTTTGAGTAATGGCCAAACCGCTTTGTGGTGGGGTCACACCAACTTCTAATCAGGTGAACACTTGTGCCAAATTTGAAGAAATTTCCCAAGACAACGTAAAGGCAAGCAGGTGGACAGATGATAACATCGTGCAGATTAAGAGAGGGTATCACAGGTAAAACCTACTATTATCCTAGATACGGTGGCTGCTGTAGGACAAATAACTCTGGCTGCTGTTCATCTGTAGTGAGTAGAGCCTGTTGTCCACAGCTGTCAACATGTTTTTACTCTGGAGGAGGCTGTAAAACTGTGACAGGAGTGCGAGACGAGTCGATAAATCAGCGCGAGTCCCTTCTGACTGCTGGCAGCCATACTGAGGTGAACTGTTGAGCATATTCTCCACTTTCTGTCTGGTTTTGCCACCGTTAGCAGTTTACTGGCATCCGTAAAACTTTCTTTGAAGTCGAATACTGCTTGGCACTTTGCAAATAAGCTCATCCAATGTGAGAATGCAACCAGAGAGCAGGTGTGGATTTTAGAACACACGAGACCAAGACTGTTAACTTGTAACCAACTGTTGCCGCTGTTAAGCCGGCTCGCTAGCTGTCGGTAGACGGGAAGGTCACATGTCTAATGTTCATGCACATTTTCCTGTGTTGGAGGCCTGACTTTTGATCTGATGATGATGCTTGAGATGAGGAGGAAGACTATGACGTTTTGTTGGTTTTTGCTTCTTTGGTGAAGGAGACGCCTGATCACATGTTGAATGTGAAATTTGCTTTCACAGCACAAGAACGTGTTCTGTTCTCGTCCGTCTTTAGCTCCACCCACCACACGAGGAGGTGGAACGGTGACATCTATCTCAGCCGCCGTATTCACGATGCTGGGACAATGTGGTGCCTTCCACAAACCGCTGCTCACTTCTATTTATCTTTAATGTACCAACTTTAAGTTTATAAACTTTTCTGTCAAATAACCTAAAAAACAACTGACCGCAGCTTTAAATGCTTTGCAGACATTCATATAAAAATCAGATATGACTATAAAGCAGTGCTGCTGAGTGATTTGTAAAATACATCCTGATTGTGTGTGTACAGTGTAAATGCTCTATCAAAAATCTGCAACTTCACATCGAGTATCATCGCACGGTCCAACCCTAACACGTCTCAGAGACACGCTGTATGCACGCGGTGTGTGAAGAGGAAGTGATCCGAGCTCTGTCACAGCTCTGCTGCCAATGAGATTCACAAGCTTCAGCACTGAAACCAAACACACTTTTGTTCTTTCTTTACAGAAATTGTTTTCTACGTGGAATCACATACTGGAAATAGTTTCACAATTACGCTCTAAATCACTTACGTGAAGTTCATCGTTGCTACAGCTAAATAATGCTTCAGTCTCAGTCATTCGTTCAAGTCTGAGCCGTGGCAACAAAAGTGGTGCCAGAGGTGAAACATGGAACTTTAAACCCAATCTCCACCACAATCACTGCTACAAATCTGTCCGGTCAAGAGTCACAGCACACTGATTGATGCCACTGACGTCCTGTTAGCAGTGTCACAACTCCACTACGACAGCCACACCATGACACACACAAGCCCGATTCATGCTCGGTCATCCCCTCTGTGCCCCTCTCCGTGTCCTCCTTACTTGACTGCAAGCTGTGGAGATGTTTTTGTGTGTAAAAGGAGGCTGGCTACCAGAGCTGTCACTGCAGCCTCAAAACAGCCATCCTACATTCTGTTTAGGGCCGCCACAATGACCAACACCCTCAAACGGAGCGCCAGAGGCACACAGACCAACTACAATAGAGCCTGTGTGTTTGTGAGTCTTGAATGAGACCAACTCGCAGAGCCTCAGACCAAACACGCCTCTTTCCTGGTTTTCAGACACGCACTGGGGGACAATATGGATTCTCACTCTAAACATAAGTCTCCCTCTGGACTTCTTCGCCTGAACTTCCTGTTTGGGCCTCAGACTGTGAATCCAATTGGTCGCCAACTCGGCACACCGCTGTCAAAACACTGTGACATGCTGAGTTTTTCAAGAGACCCTCTCTAGGGCCACCACACCTCGGGGCAACTGCGAACTCTTCCCAAGCCGCAGGCAGCCATCTTGGCTCTAAGTAGGGCTCCACAGATTGTCTAAGGCGGCATCTTAGCAGAGCAGAACAGTTCCCGGATAAACAAAGGTTCAAGGTTTTCCCTCTGGGTTCGCATCCGTTTAAAAGTCAGCAAAGAGACACAAAAAATCTGACAGATGGACGTCGTGTTTGTAAACACCCACATGGTTCCTCTAAGAGGCAGATGAGCAGCGATGATGTCAGCCCCGACAGCCTGTCAGTGCCCACGCTTGCAAAACATTCCACTAACTGAGTGACAAGCAGCAACCACCCAACTAACATAAGCACACACACACGTAGACAGGATGCATGAAATATTTAGACACAGGAGGAAACGCCACTGTACTGCAGAATTCCTGGTATTCTTATACTCGAGGACCTTTCATTGTTGATGCCAAGTGTTTTCTTTACAGTCAGTTAGTGCCAGCACACTGTAGCTGCAGCATTGGAAGAAAGCAAAGTAATCCTGCATAAACACATTTAAAGTCAGAACTCTCCAAATAAACAATAATGGAAGCTTTGCATTTGGAACCAGAAGAAACTAGAAGAAGATGGACCCACCAAGCACGTGGATGAAGGCAAAAACCGTCCTTGTTGCAAATGGGGACGTTCACCACAACAACAACGCCTTCAGCCTCTAGAAAGGCAACGTTAGTGTAGCCACACCAAAAATCATCATCACCCTCAAAGTGTTTGGCTTTTATGAGGCACGGAGCGTTTGATCCATTAAGCCACCGTGGCTTTAATGTCTGCTTCCCAGATGCTTTTTACTGGCATGTTCTGCTCTGCAATGCATTCAAGCACTGTAGCACAGGAAGGGGAGTTTCTGCAGCGCTTGCAGCGTCCACGTTATAACATCCTGTATTCCCCCCTTCTGAAAGAAACATACAAGACGCAATAAATGCATTCATGTGTCAGAAAAGGGGATGTAGGCCACCCCAGCATCACGATAAAAGCCAGTCCAGAGCCTGCTTTTAGCCACGAGGGCCTCGTCATGTTACAAATTTGCCTCTTCTGAATAAATCATAAGCAAAAGAAAAAAATCACTCTAAATAAAAGACAACCGCGTTACAAGTTGCATGCTTCCGTTGGATAGGCGAGCTGAATATTTCATGATTAAACGGGCCATTATACGGCACAGATCTAGGCCAAGGCTCAGGCTGAAGGGAGGGGGGCTCGGATAACGGTCCAAACCCCGTCCCAGCAACGCGAGGGAACACAGCTCCGGTCCGAGGGGGCTCAAGAGGGGGGCAAAGCCATCTAGGTTAATCCAGACAAAACACACACAAAGAAAACAATAAGCAACTGCGGCAGGAAGAAGCATCGATTTGTACTTTTAAAGTGATTTGATCAAGTCCAGGTGGACGTCAACGCAGCGTGGCTATTCAGGACCCTGCAGCCACAACAACACTGACTAATCGCTGTCACATCCTGTGTTAAGCTACCCCTGAAACAAGTCATTTTCCCAAAACGCCACTTCTAAGGCTTGCAAATGAGAGAGAACGGGCAAGATGCGGGTGAATAAATCCGTCTCAGGTCTCACCGACCAAACTGAAAGCCCCTCAAAGCTAGTCCTTCTAACGTTAGCTCTTAGCAAATGAAGTTAGCCCAAGTTTTCTGTCACCGGAGTGAGGCAGCTCGGTTTCCTAAGCTAAAACGCCATTGGAAGTTGGCGGTTGTAATGGAGTTCTCCAAGCAGCTTCTCCTACAGTCACAAATGTGACACACCGGCTGACAGCCTCGCATTCAACTACACTAATCCCGTGAGGCCTGCGCGCCCCGGTCTAAAGTTGAGGCTAGCAGCCAAATGACAGCGCCCAAGTCGGTTAGTTGTGAACGGGGGCCTGGCCCGTCCCCGCCTCCCTCCCCTCCTCCTGTTTGCCCACAGCCGTTAAAGCTAGCAGGGCTGGCTAACTCAAACACCCACCTCGCTTCTCTAGGTCGTAACCGACCACAACAAAGTAGTCGGCGAGCCTGGCCATCTTGGAGGCTCACGGCGACAGGCCTTTAGCGCTAAATCCTCTGCTCTTTGTGCCGTCAATAGTCCATTCACATCCTGCCGGCGACAGACACATCACGGGCGACAGTAGCATCCTTCCAGCTGCACCCCGCCGCCATACTGTCAGTCTGCCTTGCCCTGACAGCGGAGAGCCGCGAGTCTGCGCACTGAGAGACTTCCAGGGAGGGGCTGCTCGACAGGAATGTCCCATGTGGGGAGCCAAACCAGCTCAGGGGCCAACAGTCTGACCAAAACCTATAATAAACTCAAAGAAGTTTCGACAGTGCCGGCGCTAAAGGGGTGAAAGGTGGCGACGGATTTTCAGTGCCCGGAAAGAAAGAGGACCCACAGAAATGTAGTGGAGCTGCCTTTCCTGAAGCGAACAGCCAAACGCAGTCCTCCTTAAGCGAAGCCCAAGCATTTCAACTAAGACGCAGATTCACCACAGAAGCTAGGAAGAGTGGTTCTTTTTAAAAGATGATTTATTTATTTATTTTTAGCTGAGTGTTTTTATGTTCACTGGATGTTTGAATCAGAGGGGCACACTCTGAGATAAAGCGTCATATTAATACAAAAAATACAGTTTTTATTGATTAGTCAGTAATGAAAACAATTGTTTTAAGTGAGTGAGGTCCACTTCTGCTGCGACAAAGTAAACACATGATTACTGTGGCAGATTGTTTTTCATCCTCCATCTTCAGATCCCAACATCACAGGTGCAGACTACTGGAGCACCTCAAACTGTTCCTTTGCTTGACCGTGCAGACACTACAGAGATGTCGTATGCAAAGATTAGGTTAGAGCAAACATAATGACGCGTGTGATGAACACACACGTTTGAAATGAAAAGCAGGCACCCTCGTTTTGAAAATGATCGGCCTGAATGATGATCTTCCAGACCTATTGCCTTCTTTCTCAAAATTTCCTGTTTGTGTTTCGTCTGAATTGTCGTCAGTCATGGAGAAAAAGAGGAAATTTCAACTTAAAAAGACAGTAGCTTTGTCTGTTTTACTCATGTTTCATCATGCTGAAAATTAACCCTTAAAGTAATGACAAGAGGCTGGAGCTCGTCTCCAAATCGATTTCTGTGAATCATTCCAGGGACCCCCATTTGTTCTCCTGTGTTATGGATGCAACAGCAAGTAACACCTGGATGGGTTTGTTCTACAACATTTCCCCCACATCAGTCTGAACTGCTGCGACTTCCTCTTTTCTGGCTCGCTCTCACCTCCAGCGAGTCCGGAACGCAGCAGCGAGGCTTCTTAGTGGTTTGAGCAGATAGCATGACATCACCACAGCCTGGGCCTCCTTCCATTTGTGCAGTGTTTGTTTTACAGCACTCATTTTTAAAGCGCTTTCAGTCTGTCACTTTTCCTCCACATAACATTTTATGATGGGGAACACATTCATAGCCTCACCTGGCAGGATGATATTCCCAAACTGTAAAAACTGCTCAGTTATCATGACGAAAATCATCATTCACACTGGCTCCAAGTTCCTCAGTGGTGCCCGCAATCCCAGATGACCCAGCACATCCTCAGAGGCCCCGTGTTCAGGCCCCGATGGCTCGGGAGGGATCTAAATAACACCAGACAGTCGGTTTCACAGTCATTGCTATTGGCGTACTACTTTTACTGACTTTTCCATTTTTTCATTGTGTTTCAGTCTTCTTTTAACTTGATCTGAAATAAACTTTAACGTTTGGGGGTTTCTTTGTTTTACATGAGTACTCTGCTTCTGGCTGTACAAAGCCAATGTTTAATATGCAAACATTTAATGTTTTGTTCCAATAATACATTTAGCACATAGCTCCACTTTAAGTAGGTTGAGAATTCATATTCCAAAGGAATGTTATGGGAACCATTTAGCGGCACAGATTAGGCCCAAATTACCATTCAGTCCTTAATTATCTGCTCCGTGTGAGCAGAGGTCCACACCCTCAGCCTCGGTGCCAAACCATACAAAGATACTGTCAGATTTGCCAAAATGTTTGTGTAGCCAAAACATTCCCCCAGCTCCACCGTCTCTCATCACGGCTCCACCACACTGATCGAGGCTCCAGACTGCAGTGTCAGTTTCTATGATGCAGTAGTGTGTAAGGAAGGCCTAATAGCCCACATCCGTGTGGCCTGTCCTTGCTGTCAGCACTGTAACAGCCTTGAGAGACTCCCAGCACTTCCTGTGCTTTCACCTTTGACCTAATGCTCCTATCGCTCTCTGGTTGCAAGCTATCATGTTCATGGGATGTCATGTTTTTTTGTGAAGAGCGTTGTTTTCCCAAAACTCTGTAAAAACTTGGCTCTTCTCCTTTCTCAGAGTTATCTGTGACCCGGGACTGGGCACGATGACAACAGGCCTCCTCTTTGATAAGAATGGCTTTTGACAACCAAACCTATGTTAAGAGAAGATAACATGTAACTAAGGTCACTGCTCTGGTACTAATTCTTGCTGCTGATATTAATTCTGTTCTAACTTTGAAGCATGCTTGGTAGGTTGCCCGAGAGCAGCGGCGCAGTGCTTACAAAGATGGGAGGACAAGAGCAGCGCCATCGCTCTAACCCTTCAGATTAAGCAATGCACATCACTGAAACAAGCGTGAACTCTGCAAATGTCCGAATTATTAGTTACTAGTACTATGGCCTTTGACTTTAAATGAACATGCTCTGTGCTCTTAGCTGGAAATGCTCTTCCTCTTTCGTTATCAAGACGCTGAAGCTATATACAGCAGGTTAGATTAGCAAAAGTGCATAAAGATAATCAACCTGTTACTGAGCTGAACGGAGTTGCATTGGCACTCGTGGCACTTGAACATCAGTCAGGCTGAATCCTTATTTCAGCGAGACTGTTCCAACCCACCCTCTGACAGCGTGACGTCATATTCAAAAAGAGTCCAGACCGATGCACTATGACCTTTGTTGCACTGTGAACATATGAAAGAGCCCAACATGAGCCGGGTTTTTTGGTCTCCTTGGTTACCAGATGCTAACAAAACCAGAAGAGGAGCTACCATGCAGTGATGGGTATCTCCCTTACATCATTTTCATGCGGTTTTGGCGCCTTTATCAATTGAATTTAGGCCTGAAGTGACTTGAATGTCATTGCATTCTATTTATTTGACATTTAATGCAACATCTTAATATATTTGTGTGTAAAAATAAAGAATCTGGATTTGCATGAATTAAATGAAATCATATAAGTCAAGCCAGATTTGTGCATCGTGACTTGGTAGTTGTTTTTCTTTCAGCATACATAAGATGGCCCTGTGCAAGTAAAGATTACACATCACAGCTTTACTCATTTACTATATTCAGCTACCATCTCTCTCTTTGTGTGCACATTTTATTTCTAGGAATAAAGAAGAAGTGAGGCGACATGCCTGTCCTATCACTGATCCTCTTCACACATGCAGCCCAATTAGAGCGCAAAGCAGGTCTGTGCAGGATGCAACAATCATGTGACTTCCTGTAGACTAACCAACAGACAGGAAGTGGTTTGAAGGCCTCATGCACATCATTGCTCTTCACAGGGCTATTCCAGCAGCTGACTTCCCCTCAGCTTAGGTGAAGCATAGCATATGAAAATGCTTCGCTGAGCAGGTGCTGAACCCCTTAGCTGATTTCTAATGAGAGATGTTTTAATATGATATGCTGTTAAACCAGCAAACACACACACACACACACACACACACACACACACACACACACACACACACACACACACACAGTCTCATGTCTGTCACTGAGGTAATTTGAGCTCTGCATACACAAAGGTAATGTGGCCAAATATTGTATGTACACCAAACTGCTGCTTGCTGAGTTGTAACTGAGTGTTTGTACCCATAACACCGAGGATGAACGACTATAAACAGGAAAAATATTCCATGCATTTACTACAGTAAGCATTAAATGGACGGGATCTTGTACAGTGCTCGTGTTCTCTCTGCATGAGCACTCAAAGCCTTTTCTGCAACATGCCTCATTCACCCACTCACACCCTTTCATACAAACACTCTTTCTGTTTTTCTCCTCAGGTGTGTCCTGCGAATCATTCCAGGGAAATCCAGGTTGTGAGGGGCCAGTCCACTTTTTATTTGATAATCTGGGACTTTGACTCAACAGATGAAAAGCAAACAAACAAAAAAAGATCATAACTGAATAATTAGAGACTTGGATACACACATCCTAAACACTAAACTCCAGAGATCTTACAGAGGGCCATGAAAGTGACTCGTCATGAAACCCGCTCTGTAACTGTCCAATAATTCTCATTTTTCTGAACTCAGTAAAGTGTCGTGTCAGAATATAGTTTATTCACAAATATGTCTTAAATGAATACATCCTTACTCTTTAAGGTTGCTACTTTTTAAGCAACCACATGTATCAGATGAGATGGGCCTAGGGTTGCCAACTCCCTGAAAAATAAATAAGGGACACCTCGTGGCCAGGGCCGGGCGACCCAGTTGTCTTCACCCTTCCCTGTGTGGTGAATTTTTTTTAGCTCTTTTTGTGTGTGAAATTTTTTTTTTAACCATTTGACTTGAAGTTGATTTAAGTAGATGCATATTCTTTGTGATATGAACACACGGGAAACAAATGATCATTTATCCATTTATTTTTAACACAAAATGACAACGTTAACACAAAGAACTCTGTCCTGCTTAACCTAAAATTATATAAATTAATAGAAAACAATAGAAAGAACAACATTCTTGTAACAGTGCACATTTAGTGCAATTAGAAAAGTGCAAAAAAAGTCTGTGGAACACCTGCAAACACAACATTTGTGCCTCAAAGGCCTCGACTGCAGCTGAAAGTTGAAGTAAAAAACAACAACAAACTCATGAACTCAAGCTCAATGCTACATTAGGTGGAAACAGACTACTTCTTCCATTTGTGTTTTTTTGAGCTCTTGCTGCAGTTAGGAGTTGTTTGTCGTTCAGGATTGCAGAGTAAAACTCTGAGCAAGACATATCATAATTTAGAATGACAATGAGCTCACTTCTAATTAATTCAGTAGAACATTTGTTCCGCACATCAGTCCACTTATTCTTCATAAGAGAGAAAATCCTCTCCTCAAACCCAGTGGAAGATGGGATGCTGAGGATACAACAGCCTGCATATTGGGGAGGTCAGCTGCCTGAAGAGTTTCCATCCACTTCTCTGCTGTTCCCTTGGACTGCCACTTTTCCTTCTCCTGGTGTTCTTTGGTGAGGTGCTTCAGGAGGCTGGTTGCAGTGACACACTCTTCATAAAGCTCATCCATAGAGATGTTTAACCTGCCAATAGAGATGAGAAGTTGACCTAAATCCTAAGTGGTACATAGAACATTTACAGTGGTAAATAAATGGAAAAAATGTATTGTATATGTTTATAACGTTGTATAGCATTTAAACAATACAATAAGTATAGTTTATGTATTATGTATTTATCCATCCTTATATTAAGTATATGAACTCCTTGAATTTGTAAAATAGTGTATAAAAGATTGCATGCGTGTGTATATACACTCCAAACAAAGTTAATGATTATGGTTTTATTTATATATGTTATCTATCAATTGATTTGTTTATTTTTAACCATCAATACTATTAAAACATGGTTTATCATTTCACTGCTAAATGTTTTCTTCTTACCTGCCAGCCAGGTGAAGCCGTTCAATGATCTTCTCCATGTCATCAAAGGAAATCTTCCCAGATGCTAGAGAGACGGGCTGCAGGTGGAAAAGCCAGTTTTCTTCTGAAAAGTCAAACCGCTTCCAGACATAACTGATGGCAGTGTCTAGGAAGGCTGTAAACTCCTGCCTGCCACCATCAGCATCAGATGGCGAGAGACGCTGGAGCTTTTGTCTTGTTAGGTACCCGTAGAACCCATCATCTCTTCTCTGAAGAAGTCTTGTCAGGAAACACTCCATGATGGAATAGAGGTCAACAGACGTGGTTACATTCTTCTCCAGTTTTTTCACCACTTCTTCAAACAGACACATGATGTTATTACAGAAGAGGAGGTAGACTTCCACAATGTCTGCCTCTCCCTCAACTCCAGCAGCATCTTCTGTCAACTTCAGCAATTCCTTCAGGCGCCTTGGACATTCCTCACCAATGCTGATGAGATATGACTATGGTCATGTATATGTATGTTTTCAATATAATGTGTATTCTTTATATATATTCAATTCAGTAATACTTTATTAATCCCAGAGGGAAATTAGGTGTTGTTGCAGCTCAGACTAATCAAGTCTTCAAAGAGTTGTTGAAGACCACAATCACTGTGGGAAGGAAGGATCTCTGCCTTGCCTTGAAACTGAAGTCTCTTCTGTGTCAACTTATTCGGGCTTTGTGGCTTCAGCTGAGGTATTATTTCAGCTTTTCTAAAGCTAATCAGCTGCTCCCGTTTGTAAACCCGCTTGTTCCCATGATTACGCATCTTAACTCATCATCATTATTCACCTATGTATTACTTTTATGTATTAGTCATCTATTTGTTGTAATCATCTATCCTTGCAGTTGTTTATTACACAAAATAAAGTATATTATCACACTTCTGGCCACATAGCCCTGATATTCACTGCACATGCCCATATTAATCTTAACCAGAGGGTTTAAAAAAAACAACAACAATGTTTAAGATAAGATAAGATAAGATAAGATAAGATAAGATAAGATAAGATAAGATAAGATAAGATAAGATAAGATAAGATAAGATAAGATAAGATAGAACTTTATTAATCCCTCGGGTGGGTTCCTCTGGGAAATTCGACTTCCAAAAAAGCACAGCAACGACCAAAGTTACAGTTACAGAACTGTTATATATATATATACACACACACACACACACACACACACACACACACACATATAAATACAGAGACAAATATAAATAAAATATACAAAGGGGATAAATAGAATAAATAGGAATAAAAAATAAAGGAAAGGACAAAGGAGTTTTTAAGTCTGTTAGTTCTTGTCTTGGGGAGAAGCAACCTGTCACTGAACAGACTCTTCTGGTTGTTAATGGCCGTGTGCAGAGGATGCCTGGCATTGTCCATAATGTCCAGCAGTTTCTTTAATGTCCTTTTCTCTGCCACTGTCACCAGAGTGTCCAGCTTCATGCCGACCACAGAGCTAGCCTTCCTGATCAGTTTCTCCAGCCTGGATGAGTCCCTCTTTGCTGTGCTGCTCCCCCAGCACACCACAGCATAGAAAAGTACTCCAGCAACCACTGACTGGTAAAACATCCTCAGGAGCTTCCTGCAGATGTTAAAAGACCTCAGCCTCCTGAGGAAGTACAGTCGGCTTTGGGCTTTTTTATACAGGTACTCTGTGTTGCATGACCAGTCCAGTTTATTGTCCACCCACAGCCCGAGGTACTTGTACTTGTTGACCACCTCCACCTCCTCCCCCTCTATCTGAACCGGCAGTGGACCTTCTCTGGACCTCCCGAAGTCCACAACCAGTTCCTTAGTCTTTGAGGTGTTGAGTTGCAGGTGGTTTGTGTGACTCCATGCGACAAAGTTCCTCACCAGACTTCTGTACTCCTCTTCCTGATCATCCCAGATACACCCCACGATGGCCGTGTCATCTGCAAACTTCTGAATGTGGCATAATTCAGAGTTGTAGCAGAAGTCAGAGGTGTACAGGGTGAAGAGAAGAGGGGACAGCACAGTTCCCTGTGGTGCTGCTGACCACAGTGTCAGACGTGATGTCCTTCAGCCTGACGTACTGTGGTCTGTCGGTGAGGTAGTCGGAGATCCAAGCCACCAGGCAGGGGTCCACCTCCATCCTGTTCAGTTTTTCCTGAAGCATACAGGGCCAGATGGTATTAAAGGCACTGGAAAAGTCAAGAAACAGGATCCTGACCGTGCCTTTTCCCCCATCCAGGTGTGAGTGGGCTCTGTGTAGGAGGTACAGGATGGCATCCTCCACTCCGACACCCGCCTTGTATGCAAACTGTAGTGGGTCCTGGGCATGTTGTACCTGTGGTCGGAGGAAGTTGAGGAAGAGCCGCTCTAGAGTCTTCATAAGATGTGACGTCAGTGCCACCGGTCGGAAGTCATTCAGCTCATTGGGCCGGTTCTTTTTGGGGACCGGGACGATGCAGGATGTCTTCCAGAGGGCGGGCACTCTCCCCAGTCGCAGACTGAGGTTGAAGACTCGTTGTAGCGGCTCCCCAAGTTCAGCAGCACACACCTTAAGCATCCTAGGACACACCTTGTCTGGGCCTGCTGCCTTTCTGGGGCGAAGCTTCCTCAGTTGCCTCCTGACCTGATCCACTGTGACACTGGGAGATGTTTGGGAGGAGGGGAGGGGGGGAGATGTCTTGCTGCTGAGAGAGGGATTGGAGGAGGGGGGTGTCATGGTGTCAGGAAGGGGGGGAAGCGAGGGAGGCAGGAGAGTGGGGAGAGGACTCTGTAGTGAAGGTGAGGGTGAGGGTGGGGGGGTTGTGGGCTGGTCAAACCTGTTGAAGAAGTTGTTGAGTTCGTTTGCCTTCTCCACAGTCCCCCCCACTGTGCTTTTCTTGGTGTTGTGGCCAAGAAAAGATATGGTTTACATACCATATCTGCTTCTGCCGTGGCCTGGTGGACAACAAATTGGTCAAGGGTTCCTCTTTCTTTCACGCCCCTCATATTCATCATGTGCCCACCAGTAGAAGCATGCTGCTTAACGTCAGTCAGTCCACCATGGCAAATGGAAAAAGTGCGCCGGCACGCACTCTGTCAGTGCGCCAGGGCAGCTGTGGCTACAATGTAGCTGCTATCGGCAGTGTGTGAATGTAGTGTGAAGCGCTTTGGGGTCCTTAATGACTAGAAAAGCGCTATGCAAATGCAGGCCATTTACCATTTACCACAGTGCAGTGCGCTTTATACGTGTTATCGCGCACTTTTCCCAGCCAGGTGTTTTCATTTTCCCATTCCTCCCTGTATTTTTGCAGCCTTTTTTTTTCTAGGAGGGGAACAAGCACTGTTGGTCAAAGGTGTACTGTCGCCCCAGACTTGTGCCGCAGTGTCGGTGTTTGTCTCCTGTTGGCCATGCTGGTCATCTGCTGTCTTCCGGTATCTTCTCCGCACGCGACCTTTCCTTGACCAATGAGATAAGCGGTAATCTGAATTGTTATACTCGTGCTAAGTGTGCTGTCAGCTCATTGGTCACAGAGCAGGAGATGGGCTGGGAATTATGTTTTCAAACAAAGCGTTAAATCCATTAACATTTATAGACTTTTTGTGATTCTCCCTGTATTACGGGACAAAGTGCGTCCCTTATTAGCTCAATACGGGACGAGTACTTTTGTTTCTAAATACGGGACGATTCCGTATTCTTAAGGGACGGTTGGCAACCCTAGATGGGCCCCAGCATCCTGATAACACAGAAACTACAACTCATGGTCATCAGGCTGAATCATAGCTTACTGTTCCCCATAAAACTGTTAGATAACTCCATATAAAACAGTCTGAGTGGCCTTTGCAGTGAACATTAAATCAAGTTTGCCTAATGCGTCATTTCTGCTGTACAATCCCCGCAGTGGCTTCACAAGGTGATTACAGAATAACAGCACATCAGTACATGGAGTCGTTAGCTTTCTATGTGACAAGTAGGATCACTTATTCAGTGGTCATGTTGTGCTAACATGCTATCACATTAGCTAGCATTAGCCACTTTAAGCTAGTGGTCATCACAGGTAAGTTTTTACTCCTGTTTGCAGCATTTCAGCGTTCACACACAGCCACTGCATGTGTGCCATCATAAACCCATCAGTTCTAATCAACCTGGCCCTGACCGATCCCGTCTCCTACAGGTAACATTCATCAGGATCTGATGACTGAAGACAACGAGAGAGCGAGGAAGGTTAGTGAATAAGAAGGTTTAGAGGCTCAGTAAGGATGAAGGACGAGCGCAGCTATGAAGACGATGGGCAGGTGGACAGATGACGCACCTGTGGAGGCATGGAGATGTCTAGAAGAAAGGGCAGTTTTATAAATGTTTGTTTATGAGGTTTTATATTTAAAACTACATAAAATCCCACAAGACAAAGGAAAGAAGTTCGAAAACAACATCCAAGCACAGACAGAGCCCACACAGCTTAGTCAGACCACATCAAAAGTACAGGAGCAATGCTGGAGTCTGAAGAAGATGATCTTCTGTGTGAAGCTAGAGAGTTCACCGAGTCCAGAAGATGTGGGGAACAAGTCCAGCAAGGAGTCAGAGTCCAGCAGAGGTGTGGTTTCGCATAAACAAGTGCAGTCAAATGATGTTAATATGATTGAGAAAAGGGCCGCAGATTTCAGAAAATTTAAAGTGACGACGAAGCTCTCAATATGCAAACATGCCAAACACTAAACATGGGAGGAGATGGTGATTCCAGGCTCTAAGAGTCAGTCTTTTAGCTACAATCACACCAAACATTAAGGCTTTCTGAAGGGGACGTCGGGGAGCAGCCTAGCACTGCAGCTGTACCACCTGGCTTTACTCTAAAGTCATAAATCAGGATATAGACAGTAAATATCTCCTCCCAGGAACTCCTGAGTGTAGCACAGGACCAGAAAAGGTGGCCAAGGGTTCCTTCCAGTGCTTTGCATTCATCACACAATGAGGAGATAGACGGACAAATGCTGCCAAGCTTCGTTTTACAGAAATGCAAACGATGGAGGACTTTGAACTGTGTAAGTTGTAATCTGGCATTTCATTGGCCCATCAAGCGTCTCTGCTTCCATGTCCTTAACCAAGCATCTCTGCTGTGGTGCTGTAAGTGTACAACGTGTAGTAAACTGGCTGATTAGGCGTTGATAATAAAAGTCACTGTGAGCAGGGGGCTGATCCAGATGGGAGAAAGACTAACAGAATTCCTGATTTGTAAATAAATGAGCAGAGCAGGAATTCAGACTGCAGCTGAGCAAATGAAGCTAAACATCTGTCGATGTAGAGGTGCTTAGTAGTGTGAAGACCTAAATCTGACCAGTGCTTATGTCCATCAAAAGAAAGGTGGGCAGGGGACTTTAACCAGATTGTTTAATAGTGAGAGGAATGGAGAAGAAGTGTACTGCTGCCAGTCTGCAAGAACAAGTGTGATGTGCAGAGCTGCTGTAACTACAGAGGATAGATCTGAGCCATAACGTAACGATATGGGGAAAAGGTTAGAGGAGTTAGAGGAGAGGGGATCGTCAGCGAGCCACAGTTTGGCTTCATGCTGAGTGAAAGCAGTACAGAGAGAGAAGGCCACAATGAGTTTCACTGTGTCTTTGTGGATCTAGAGAAAGCAGACAATAGGCTGCCAAGAGAGGAACTGTGATGCTGCAGGAGGAAGTCAGAGTGGCAGAGAAGCATGTGAGCGTGGTGGAGGACACGTATGACACAGCGTGCAGGACAAGATGTGGTGAGGTGTGGGGGAGTGACAAGTGGCTCCAAGATGGGGATGGGCTTACATCAGGGGTTGGGCCTTTTTTGTTGCTGTGGTGACTGACAGGCTGACTGATGAGGTGGAGGAGGCTCACAAACAACCTAATGCTCTGTAGTGACAGTATGCAGCAGGTGGAAGAGAGCTGGAGAGGGGGTGGAGACAGGAGGTTAACTTCCTGGGGTCAACCATCCACAAGAAACGTGAAGAAGAGAGTGCAGGCAGGGTGGAGTGGGTGGAGATATGTCAGGAGTGATTTGTGACAGAAGGATAGCAGCAAGAGTGAAAGGGAAGGTTTATAAAAGGGTAGCCAGATGTGCAATGATGTAACAGGAGGCTGAGCTGGGATGTGCAGTGACCAGGAGGAGAAGCTGGAGCAGTTTGGAGACGAGCATGAGATACTGTGGACGTGTGCACGAGGAGGGAGCGTGGATATAGTGAACATCACACCGCTGCTCCAGGTGCTGCAGGAGAAACTGAGAGTTTGTTGAACCTGACGGTGAGGACGTTAGAGTCATGGACTCTGTCACCCTGGCAACAGGCTCCGTTTCCTCATCTCAGGGTTAGATTCAGGGCAAAGCCCAGCTGTGCAGATGACCACAAACTAATGTCAGATAGAGCAGCACTGACCTGAATATGGACTGCATGACACAGCTGCACACGGAGTGTGAAGGAGGTGAAACAGCATGAAGATAACGCAGATCTACGTCTTACATATTTTAAACGAGGTGCACAATTAAGTGGCCAAAGCAGGTTTTCACACTGTTTTTAGACGGAGCTGTTAGGATGAAAGGTCACTGTGGTGTTGCAACCTCACACTGAGGAAGCAGTTTTTCTATATGATGTGCATGCACAGAGGAAAAGAGGAGGCCAACCTGAAGCTGTGCTTGTTTTGGGTACAAGTGCATGCAGCATGAGGTTAACAGAGTCTACTTTGCAGCACCTAATGCACACACTCCCACTCGTATTTGATAGGCTGCATCTTTGCTTGTTGTTCTTCACATTATGCATGCTGAAGGGCCCGCGCTGCGATTGTTTGGCAATCTCAATTTGATGAAATGAAGACACTTAACATGGTCTTGCTGAAATGAGCGCGTCCTCCCTGACAAAGCTGACATCTGAACATACGATGAACACACGAGCAGATCAGGTCCTTACACTCAGAAGTCGCACGGCTGACAAGTTTCTCCGACTTACTGAAGAACTAAACTCTTTGTTTGCTACAGATTTGGGGCAGAGGTGATGTAAACTCTCGGTCTCCTTTCGATAGCCTTGGGGTAACCTTTGACCCTGCTTTCGCTTTGCGTGATCATGTGTAATCTCTGTTGTTCGTGGGTTTAGGTCATCACACCTGCTTCTACGTACTCTCACGTCACACCAGTGACCCAGCGGCACTGACTCACCACCGATTCCATTTTTCATTAAAGATTCGAGTAACTTTCAGAGCTCTTCGTGGACAGGCAGCACCTTTGATCAGCTCCCTGAGGTCATGTGATCAGTGCCTGCTGGCTGTGCATCCCATGAGGCTGAAAGGTAAAGCAGACAGAGCTTTTCTAGACTGTCGAGCTCTGTTGGGATCTGTGGACTCGGTGGTCTCTCTGAAAAAACAGCTAAAACTCAGCTGGTCAGACTTAACTTTTTGTTTTGCAGCACTTTGTGATGTTTGTCCTGAAAGATGCTCTACAAATAAAACCTTTATCTCCAAAACCTGAGGGTGCCTTAAAGCTGCCACGCAGACCTGCTGGTGCCTCTCTTCTTTAGTTCAGAGGATGTTTTCCACGGCGTGTTTCTGGATCATGTCCACTTCTTTCCATAATAGAATTTTAACCTACATTTGCGACAGTGATTTCTGAGCCAGTGCAGTAATCTCTATGAGAGAATCATGGCTGTTTTAAGGCAGCAGCTCCTGAGGAGCCAAAGATCGCTGACATCCAGTACGGACTTCGGTTTTGTGCCCGATGTTTCTCCACATTCTGAGATCGCTCCGTAATTACAGACGTGCTGTTTTGGGCACTGGTGAAACTTTGATTCCTGTCGATGGTCTTTTTTACCCAATAATGTTTCATTAGATAGAAAATATCCCCTAAGCTGTTCACTTTCAGTACCACCTACTGTTTCACACATTTGTTGTTCCCGTCCCAACTTTTGTGAGTCGATATTTGTCATGAGAGAGTAATTCTAATCTAAACTAGTGCTTCTCATATAATGTTGAAGGAGGTTCGGTCTGTTAAAGTTAATCATGCTGAGAGAAGGAAGCTTCCTGAAGCCCTGGGAAGGTGTTTTGTAGGATATAAGGTCCGTTACTGGAAACTTTACCTTGGACCTGGAATTCTACACTTTGAAGGTAATAAACATTTAAGACTGAATGCCACTGACATACCAGGACACTGGTACGTGCACTAGAGTTAGATTAAAAGAAAAACGTTCCAAATAATGGTTTTAAAGAATGCATGAGAGACATTTCCATCACAGATGGATGCAAATGTGCCGGGGAACGATCCTCCCCAAGCCTGAAGTTTACGGGTATCAGAGGGAGAGTCTCAGTCTGACTCCTGTTTGGTGAGAGATGCTGTTTTGGACCTGACTTTCATTATTAGACTCTGTGGGAGTTTGTCAGCTCCATCATGTTTCCCACAATGAAATCCAATCGCTTATTTGTCCACTGCACTGTCCTGTAAGCCCCCTCCCTCCACGCAGCAGTGCACTGGTGAGCAGCCATGTCAAACAAACTGCACCGAGAGGCTCGGACAGAGACAACGGGCCGCTCGGACAAACTCGCTTGTACACAATCTCAAAACAAACAATGCAAATACTGAGCAAGCCAAGAGGACGCTAACCTCACAACATGGGAAAATGTTTGCATTTCGATTCTTCACAGAGCTTCTGCTTGAAACCCAGGACAACACCCTGATCTGAAGTTTATTTCTGAGTCTGGATACGCTGGTAAACGATGTTTGTTCATATTTTGGAGGGCTTAAGTCAGGCTGGTCCTCATGGGAAGCACCAAAGTGTATTCAGGGACAGCTGGAGAGGCTGCACTGGGCCTTGTGCTGATGTAACATGAGCTTCACTAGGGGGCAGCAATCATTAGACTACCACAGGGTGGCTGGTGTTGGCTCAGTGAGAAAAGCTAGAAACACTGTAAAACAAAGAATAATATGTGACACGGCAGCTTCACCTGTTAGTTTAAAGGCTGTAGGAGGGAGAATCCACACGGTGTGGACTGTTTCACTGCAGGGGATGACCCCACGCTGCTCGGCTGGAACCCTGTTTTTCTATCACGCGCCGCGAGGAAGCAGAAACACGCACGCTCAGAGAGGCCGCACAGTGAGCTGCAGGTGGTGTGTGTTTGTGTACCCAGGCCTTCAGCTCAGTGACTTCGCCTCCGTCTGCTCAGGCGATGAATTTGTTTTGCATCACAGGCCGTCGCACTCCAGAGCCGGGACACTGCAGCATCGAGGGTCTGTTTATGGACCAGTGCATCCGAAAGGTGCGCTCAGCATTTAAACAAACACGCTTACAGAACTGCGTGTGTCTGTTTGGGTTTATGCTTCTCCACATTTAAGTCACAAGTGGTGCTTACACACAAAAGAGGCAAAAGACATTCACACCAAAATCACCCAACCAGAGTCGTTGAGTAAAAGCTGTGACTGATCAGTGTGAAGTGAACTGTTCAAAGGAATTCAAGGAACACGTTTGTAGCAACGGTCAGTTAAACTTGTGGGATGTTGATGTGATCAGTTAGGTATCAGTTAATGAAATAAAGAACAGGGGGAACAATGAGGCAACCCCTGAAACAGCCATGCTCCTGCAGGTAGAGGACACTCGTGCTGGGTTCCTCCTGGCTTCATGGTGAGAGCATGCAGGCAGCTCCTGGAGGATGAAGGAATTAATACTGAAACATAAAGGTCATCTGATGTCTCCGTGTTGCACCTCAGACTGTCTGTGTGCTCCATGATGGGCAGAGCTGGGAATGATGTGGACTCATTCTACGTCCATGTCAGTACAGAGATCCAGCACGACTGGATTTGTCCTGTTTTTGAGCAGAGCCTGACACGGTGAGTGCTGTTAGGTGACCGTCATCAAAAGCAGGTTTTCTTTGGTAATGTGTGCGTACGCTGCAGTTTAGAGTGATGCTAGCAAGCAAAAAAAGTAGATGAATCCACAGCCACACACTCACGACTTCCTCCTGTTTCAGTAACGTTTGTTGGAGCATTGCAGGGTCCAGTGCTTTGTCAGGCTTGTTTTTGTGCATGAATCAGTGCGACTCGATTTATTAAGAAGAATAAAAACATAAAGACAAGCTACAGTGTTTCCTTTTAAACCTGAACACTGAGCCACTCCCATTCACCTCTGCAGTGCTAACTTGAACTCATGAATGCAATGAAGTCCTTAATAACACGACACTTAAGTGAAACAGCTGAAAAGCGACTTCTACGAGGATCCATAAAATCCTCTGTGGCTGTGACGAGGCTGCTCAGATATGGTAACCACGTCCATTTATCAGCACTGTGGTTAGCTGTCTCAATCCCACAGCTCATGTGATCATCTCCGTGGAAAGACAAAGCTACGGCTCTATGCTTACAGCTCTGGAGCTCCAGTGCATTTGAAATGTTGCTTTTTAAGGACCACTGTTTGAGCCCAGTGTAGTGACACTTATTAGTTTTACTGTTTATGCAACTGTTCAAAGCTTCATATTATCAGCGGACATCGAGATCTTTGATCAGTTGAGCACATGTTTGGATGAGTTTCAAAGACAGCAGCTCCTTTAAAGCTGCCCTGTGCCATTCTGGGCAGCGACACAGTGCATCTTCTCATATTTGCTAATTGCAGCTTAAAACAAAAGTGAAGACAGCTCCTGCCCGGGAGATCAAACCAAGTGGGAAGCCTGTGTTCAGAGTCCAGTGGGGCCGATTCGCAGGCTGCTGTCACACACCAGAAAACTCTTACATAAGCGTGTCAGAGCCAGTAAACAGTGGCTTGTTTTCTCAGCCAGTCTGACTGATAAATGAGTTACTGCTATCTGCCTAGGTGGGGGAATTTCAGGGACCACTGTGTCATCACAAAGCAGTTGCTGTTGGTGCAGACTGTGGGTGAAGGTTAGAGCAGATTCAACATGCACTATTTAATAGGGATGACTTAACCTCAGCTCTGATTACAGGAGGTGAAAGGTCAGAACGTCCCTCACCTGACTGCAAGATGGTACAGTGAAATGTTTAAACCATAACCTGAGCAGACACATCTTCTGACAGATGGATGAAGGAGTCAGCTGTAGCTCGTTCCAAGGCTTCGGCTCTGATGGTGTTATAACACGATCAGAGCAGGGCTGAGCTGTAAGGGGATACTGCTGAGGGTGCGAAGCTGGCAGCTACCTCTAATGAACCTGTCTTAGTGAATATCACTCTACATAAGCCTCACAGTGCACTTCAGGCGGGGATCACACGGCACATTATAGCCCAAACCCAGCAGAAACATCCAAGTCATGCTTCCAACCATGTCTCCAATGTTCTCCTTTTGAGTTTGCCTGTTGAGACCAGTGGTGCCAACCAGTACTCCTCTCAAACACTCTTTATTGCTGACGGTCTCCTTACAGCAGCTTTTGTTAAGGGTGGAATATGTTAAGTGTCAGTTGAACACTCAGTTCTTGAAGGTGATGTACTGGAAGTGAGTAAAGGATGTGATCAGCTTCTTACATGCCCCGTGCCACAGCTGCCCCGGGCTCAGTGAGGCACAAGAGGACCAAAAGATGCTCCATGTGCTCCGATCCAACAAAAGAGTTACTGTAGCCCAGATTACTGGAAAACCTCAAGAAGCACACACAGCTGGACCAGTAAAGAAGCTGCGATCACACTTTGAAATGTACCATCTTCCTAAACACCTTTATGGCAGTAGCCTCTTCCAACGTGAGGATATGCTCTACCTCACCGCAAGGAAATCAGAAATGGTTTCACAATCGAGACAAAGATTTCAGTGTCTTCACTTGGCATCACAAGTCCTTAAATGTTAATGAAATTGAGCATCTGTGGGATGTACTGCAGAAACACGACCAATTCATTACGGGGGCAGGACAAAACAGGCTGTGGAAGAGAGCCAGGGAATAATAATACCTGATGAATAAACACAGAGAGTGAGAAAACAGGATGAAGAAGAAGCACTCCCCAGCAGTCTAGGCAAACTGTGATGTAACTAAGGGAGGATTCAGGGTCACCTGGTCCAGCCCTAACTATATGCTTTAGCAAAAAGGAAAGTTTGAAGCCTAATCTTGAAAGTAGAGATAGTGTCTGTCTCCTGAATCCAAACTGGAAGCTGGTTCCACAGAAGAGGGGCCTGAAAACTGAAGGCTCTGCCTCCCATTCTACTTTTAAATACTCTAGGAACAACAAGTAGGCCTGCAGAGCGAGAGCGAAGTGCTCTAATAGGGTGATATGGTACTACAAGGTCATTAAGATAAGATGGGCCCTGATTATTTAAGACCTTGGGGGAGTTTTTCCTTCCTACTGTTGCCAAACTGCTTGCTCATAGGGGGTCATATGATTGTCGAGTTTTCTCTGTATGTGTTGTTTTAGGGTCTACTTTACAATATAAAGCGCCCTGAGGTGAATGTTGGGTTCTATATAATTAAAATTGAACTGACTTGAGCAGAGAGGCAATGAGGAGAGGTCAGTATGGGAGACACTGGCTCCTTTAATCCTCTAATCTGGGCAGCTGAGCTGTGTGCTCCTTGTTCCTGCATATGTTTGATCAGGTTCCCGTCTTCTCCCTAAGTGCACATCCCTGTTTGTTAGTTTAACGCGTGTTTCTAAGTTGGCAGTAGATGTGTGTGCCTGTGTGCTTGGCCTCCTCTGTGTGTCAGCCCCCTGATGGACCTGTCCAGGGTGTAGCTTGGATAGGTCGCAGCCCCTCGGTGACACATAACTGGATAAAGTAAGCGGTTAGAAAATAGATGGAAACTCGTGGCTTATGATTACAGTGCAGGAGAGTCATAGAGTCAGCTGGAGTCATCTGATTTTCCTGTGTGATCTTTGACACTGAAAGCCTTGTGGCACAACGTGCTGTTGTTCTCTTGACATTTCGAGTCTTTTCAAGATTTATCTACTTACTATGAAACTGGACATGACATATTTAAAGCTTCTCTTTTTAAAACCCCAAGAAATGAAAACCAACTTTATTCTCATGACTGAAAAAGCATTAAAAATAAGAACAGACAGTAGAAACAAAAGCAATGACGGCGTGCTAACCACAAGTACAGGGATGATTCGGGCAGGAGTCTTTAGCACACATTTTTCAGGATTTGTTTTGCAGTATTTCATGTTTTCCACAAACATGTCATGATGTCCAGCTTGTGTCTTCAGAATGAAACATTTTGCATCCAGAGAGAAGATTCTACACGCTGAGCTGGAAGCATTTGCAAAAAGCAGCTATGCGCACTCTTTCTGTCCAAGTGCTTATTGTGTTCTTCTGTGTCCGTGTTTATTTAGATGCAGAGGTTATGAGCCTGAGAGGATTCTGACATCAGCAAAAGGGCGAAACAACAAACATTACATCTCCGAATTCCTCGCGGAGTCTCTGCTTTTTCTGCCCTGTCTCTGTCTTTACGTGGATGCTCTCATCGCGCCTTCTTGGAAACGAAAGTTGCGCCACTGCCTCTGAGGCAGCATCAGGTGTATGAATTAGCATCAGGCCGACAAAGAATAGTAGGAGGGGACTTGGACACGCACAGCAGTCCTGCCTCATGAGGTGGAATAATCTCCACAGGATTCATCTGAGTCATTCTGCAGAGTTGTAGGATGCATGTTCAGACTTGTGACATAGAACTGGAAGAGATTACAAAATACAACCGAAAATTACAGCATCTGCCGAATAACCCAAATAAAACCACGCGTGCTTCCTACCAGGAACAGACACCAGCAGCAATAAAGTGTGTGAAGGAAATATTCACGTGTGGAAAACGTGATAGCCTGACTCACCAGCGAAGCGGAGAGTCTGAAGATTCCCGCATCTCCTTCTATCTGCTTCACACACGCGGGCTGAGGCGGTGATAAGGTGAAGAGGAGGGTTTGACTGCTTGAGAAATTCATGCAAACGTGAGGCATTTTCCTGCGCGTGCACGTGGTGGATTATGATAGATGGAGTTGTGGGTGATGTGTTAGTGCTGGTTACTTGTTAGCTCACAGCTGTGCGTTAAGTTCACGGTGACACTTTTATCTTTGAAGTACTGATAGCAGATGTTTAACATAAAGGTGTCTGGTGTTCAGCTTCTAGGACCTTTAAAGCTGAGGGCTCTGTTCTTCGTCACATCCAGCAGCATCTTTTATACAAGGACATGAGAACTGGGGCTCAAATACAAGCGAGCGCTTCTTGTGATTTTCGTTGATAAAGGATTAGCAGTGGGATGGGTTTGTGCACCATATCAACGCTGGATTTCCCGGGTTTAGCATATTATACCCTCCCAGCACCTTTCTGAAAATTGCCCACCAGGAATAGAGGCAGTGAACTCCGCCTTCTCAGTATTTAAACCCACAATATCACCCGGAGCTCAGAGAACCGGAGAACTTGATCTTGACCAACACGTTTGGATTCGTGGGAACTAAATCCTCCCTCTGAGCTCTAATTGCCTAAAAGGTGAGACTAGTCTTTGCTTCTTTTAAGTAAAATAAAAACAAATATAAAACAGCAGGCAGGACTTCACGGTGACTTTATGGATTTTGCCGTTTTGGGACATTTTTTCAGCATAATGTAAAGTTCTTGGTGCATCAGTTTGACTGGTGCTATGAGTAGACGTTCACACTGTCGTGCTTTTTAAAATATATGTTGGTTTTATTAGCAGCAGATTGACCCATTATTTACTTTCCCCCTAAAGGTTCCATCTGCAGTCTCCAATCCGCCCATCTTGGACACATTATCACACTTTTTATTTATTTATTTATTTTTTCCTCCCACTCCTGGGATTTAACCTTCACCCAGTCCGTCACTTCGCCCCCTCCTACCCAGAAAGAGGGTGTAAAGTTGGAGTCGGCCCGGAGATGCGGTTCTTTTTCCCGCTGACTGTGTATTGCATCAGCCTGCTTTCCCTCCAGCAGGCTTTGCCGGCTGAGGAGAGACCGGGCACGAACAGGTAGGACACACCGCTGCGCTGCTGCTGTATTAGTGCTACTTTAGTGCCTACAGAGCAACTCTGCTGTCTGAGAGGAGCGAAGAAGGCAGCTGGAGCCGCTGAAATCTTGCTGTTCATAGCTGCACTGCATCGGGCAGAAACATCAGCGTCGTTAACGCGTTTCAATGGACTGTAACGTCGTCACTTTCCCGTCGTCGTTTAGTTCAAACACTTCTCACTGTTTTTATTCGCGTCATATTCTCGCTGGGAACGTTTTTCTAACAGAGATAAATAACGTGCTCTAAAGTTCACAATAAAGACACGCTGATATTTACTCTTCTGTGAGTCTGACGCACACTGCGAAACTTGAATCACGAGGGTTGGTGTGTGTAAACGCGTGTCAGCCTGACAGTAGATAGTGGACACTTGAAGGCTGTGGCTTTATCTTTGCTGCTCCACATCCACACGGAGTGTATCTCGGTCAAAGCCCACAGAAATCCACAGAGCTGCGTGAGTTCAGTGTTTTTAGAAGGCGAAATGATCTTTGCAGTTATGAAGGAGATGATGAGAAATTACACCTGAGCTGTAGGTGACCTTTGACCTACATTTAACCCTGCCACTGAAACATGACTAAAGTGAGTTAACTGCGCCTCAGCTTGTTTTCTATAAACAATTCAGATGTTTCTAAAGCCCCAAACGTCGCCTTAGTCCCAGCTCTCGGTGTCACATGATGAACCACTGACATATGGGCTTTTGTTTGCTTTGGTCTCCCTGACATCAAGCAGGGAAAATGTCATTTCCAAAGGTGGGAAAACCAGTTTGTCATTCTGAATAGCCCAGTCGTAGACACCATCACGGGTCATTGTAAAGGATATTGTGAGGGGATGAATGGCACCTGTACTTTTCCACTCTTTTGGTGTCAGAGCAGGATCTCATTAGACACGAGGCAGCAAACAGACGTCCACCCGGTCAGAGGCAGGGAGCTCGTCACAGTGGCAGTAAGTGTGCCGGGTTGCATAGTTGAGGATGAGGTACAGTGAAGGGCGACCTCTTCTGGTTGGGTGTGGAGCCGTAACTCTGTGCCAGCGCTGATTCTGCAGTTTTAAAGCGAGCGCCGTGGAAGAAGCTGCTGTTTCCCATGATGTGAAAACGCACTTGAATCTAACCCAGTGTAAGAGGATCCGAGGGTGGAACTTTCCTCCAGGTGGGAAAGCGCTCCTGTGGCCGTCTCTGTCATCTGGACAAACGGCTGCTGCTGAAACCCAGAGAAGGGGGGGGGCAGCTCTGTTTGCACCTGGCCGGCTCCCCCATCAGTCCTCTGCTCCATTACAAATGTTCAAGGCTGCAGTTCCAGCTCCGTGTAGTTAATTAAACATTGTTTTATTGCCTTAAAAAAGCTGATAACAAAACAAGAACAGTCACATTTCCTCATGACTTCTGTCTTTTAGACTATCTCAGATAAATGGACTCCCGAGTGTCTGCAGCTGAGCACTGCAGGTACTGTGGAGGAGGTCTGAGCTGTTGTTGACCACTTACAGAGACGTGCAGGTGAAAGGAAAGAGTCTGGGCTCTATCGTGCTGTAGACCTCGACTGCGACACCCTCCTAACGCATCCTGTTCGGTTCCTGTCACCAGCTGACAGCATGATAACAGCAGACACCACCACTTCACATGTTTTTGTCTGTTGGACTCTTGAGCTCAGATGTCTGTCATTCCTTCCACGTCCTGTGTTTGTGTCCATATTGTCTCCCTGTGTCCTGATATGGACACAGAGAGATGTAACAATGCCAAGCAGGCGCTTTCCAAACGAGGAGAAATTGTTTGTTAAGCATAAGACGGCAACACATACCCCTCATTATCATTTTACATAACATCTTTTTTGTAGTTGAAAATAGTCTGCAGCCAGACAAGTTAAACATGGCTTTAGGAGTGAAGCGGCTTTAGGTCCAGATTCTGGAAGTGGGAAGCAGCTCATTGCTTGCAGACTGAAGACTCTGAAGCTGGTTTGCGGTCAGGCTTTTGTTCGATGGCCCCGGCTTTGTCTGGATCAGCCTGTGTGCATAAGTTGGGCTGCAAGTTTGTCTGAACATTTCAGGGCCGAATTGTCGCGTTTTCACCGAGCACCAACATGACTATCAGAGAAAAACACCTCACAGAGCATGGCCGGAGCCTTTCTGCTGTTTCTTGGTTTGGGGTCCAGACATTTGATGTTTCGATTCTGAGCATCTCTTTAAACCACCTTTATTCCTCTGGGATGATTTCAAATTTAGCGCCTCAACCCAGGCTTCTTCTTATGCGTCTACTTTGATTTGCAGCCTGTTGTAAACACTGAACTTGCTCAGGGCTGGTGTGGAGTATGTGTAGAGTACAAGCACATCAAGGTAAATCTGCACAAGCACAGGCTGAAGTTGAGAAGGCTGCTGGCAGGAATTCCGCTGTGGATTAATGTCTAAGACCTAAATTCCAACGTTCGCATCCTTAAAGAGCAGGTTTCTGCTCACACAGAGAGCCGCTGCACATGAATGCACTGTACGTCATGTAAGAGTAGAAGACATGCATGTAAGAGGATCAGTGTGTGGTTTAAGTTCCTCAAAAGGCATTTGGAAAATAAAAGCAGCTTCTGAGGGGAAGAGAAACCACCCTTTTGTCTTGTCTACATCCATCAGAATTATGTGGTTTGTGAACTATAACTTGGCATCTGTCAGTTCATGTAATTCACCAGCTGGAGTTTATTCAGAGGCCAAAAAGGCTTGAACAATAGAAATTACAGCCCAGGGTTAGAAAGCTGGAAGTGCCCAGCTCGTTTCATTGAGACAGAGATTTCTGTCAGCTTTCGCTCCTCATCCTCGGATGGCTGATTCCCTTTGAAACATCTGTAAACGTGTACGTTTGAAACGTAGTGGGTTTAAATCTGAAGTGTTGGGATTACTGCGGGCCAATCTTAGGAAGGCTCAGGGTTGGGTTTATGTTTCGTTTCCCCTCCATGAGACCTGTGGCTGGAATTTAAGATTAGACTATGACTTGCAGGGAGGCCAAATCTGCTCAGAGACTTCAGCCCAGATTTGACTTCCTAAAACAACTAATACAGCTCGTCGTCATTAATAGAGAAGAAAAGGAAACACGGCTGATCTACAGGTACTGGCTTCACCTTTAATCTAACTGTTAGGTCCTATGAAATCATCAGCCAAATGTGTCTGAAAGCCATAAACTTGGGATATTGCAACACATCAGAAATCAGACGTCTTTGATTTCCTGCCAAACACAAAGGTCTCCTTCACTGTATGACTGGTTAGACTGCAGGGAGGTCAGGCATTGTTCCAGCTGCAGGTGATGTTGGCCCAACCAAAATGCAGCGCTTGTTCCCCGGCACATATTTATTTTTCAAGACCATTAACTAAGTGCACCAGGTGCTCCGATGGTTTGCTCGGGAATCGGAGGCACTGCTGTCATTGATCACAAGGCTTTTCCTACACTGCGGTGCGTTGCTCCATAATCCCCTTTACCTCATTAATGCGCACAATAAACAGAGCTGGATTACTGACCAGGAAAAGCAAGGGGGGGTTGCCATGGGGTACCAGATGCTTTTCTTAGATGTGAGGCAGTTATTATTGCCTACATCACTGCAGCACCTTAACGTTGCACATGGCAGCTGCATGAGTGTATTTTTCAGCCCCAGTCAGAAAAGATTGATGTTCTTATGCTAAACTTTTGACCTCCTGGATCCAGGATACAAACAGAAAGAGTCATGAGCACCACAGATTACAGCTGCTATAGACTCGCATCAGTCACATCCATTATCACTGCTGTGAAAACCAGCCTGAAACAATGAAAATGCTGTGGGTTACAGTAAGTATCCGTATGGAAATATACAAACTATACATCCTGTCATTGGGTTGTGTAAATGCGTTTATGAGATCTGTTGTGGGGCCACCGCTGCAGCTATGCAAATAAGCTTTAAGCGTTCACCGTGCAGACCATGTGGGTGTAACTTGATGATGTGGCACTGTGGCAGACTGCGGCCTGTCCTGGAAATAGTGCTTTCCTCCGTCTGCGGCCTACCATTATGCAACTATTTATTCAGCCATCGCCACTGTTGGATAGCAGGTCCTCTAAAGGCGACCGGCTCTGCCAACAGTGAGCCAGCAGCTGCACTTAGCGTCTCTGGGAGGAGTCTCAAACCAACCACAGGCTGTGAAGTCTTGGAGAACTCAGCAGGGAGTGTTCATGAGAAGATAACACGAGTTAGCGTTTCACATGTGGAAGACACGTTTTATAATTAAAATGGTGAAACATTTTTCCATCTTTGCTTCGAAAGGCGAACACGAAAGATGGATTCATTCTAATCCTAAATGTAAACCTCTGGCAAAGATTCCACCTTTTTTAGTTCATCCAGGCACAACATGATGTTAAGCCCAGTGTCACAGCAAAATATTTATCCTGGCAACTTTGGGAAATGAAAATTGTGGCTTTAACAGATGTAGCTGACACTGTGACGCCAGATATTCTTCACCAAACAGCGATCTTATCCCAAACCTTACTGGTGCCAAAGCAAAACCAAGCAGTGAGAAACACCAGTATTTCACAACAGGCTGTAAAACCAAAGAGAAATCACTTTGATAGTCACACAGAGGGGCAGTCCAGCAGGTAACGGGTACAGAAATACGAAGGCACCTACATCCTTTATTTGTACAAGCACCGCGTCGTGTGTGGACCAACATAGCTATTCCACAGTCTGAAATGTGACCGAGCAGTCATTGTTTCTTTTTACTTCTCTCGGGATTTTGAGTCACACCGTGCTACGCAAACATGGCGCTAACAGGTCAGCGAAGGAGCCACTGTTTTTGTCAAACAAAGAACAGATGGCGAGTCGGCCACTGCTGTTTGCTGAAAATGTCTGAGCCAGTGGTCCGCCACACTGCACACCTTAACACATCATTTAGTGTCATGTGTATTCTCACGAGCCTGTTTGTACAGATGGACCAATCACACAAGAGGTGCTGTCCATCTTGCCAATAGTTTCTGAGAAAGTGTGTGATTTTTTTACATTTTACATGTTGGATGGGGTGATCCTTTACAACTTTCATGTTTGTAGCTTAACTTGGCCTGTGAAGGATATAGATGCTGAAGGATGCTCTGTGCGGTGTTCAGAAGCTAGCATAAAATGTTTATTTACCAAATTGCACCTATAATTAGATGTCCGCAGAATTAGCATTGCCCTCGATCGTGCTAACAGTCGTGGCAGTGATTGGCACAGTTGATATTTTTGGAATTTTCTGGACAAACAGAAACTCCTGACGGCTTAGCTAGTTCTAGTTAGCACAAATTAGCATGCTAGCTGCAAAACTGTCTCGTGAACTCGTCACAATTCTACCTGCTGAGAATATAACACATTAACTTCTAGCTTACACTTTTAGTTATGTGTAGCTGCTAGTATTGCTCTATGTTCTCATGCTATCTTGAGTTGTTTCACGTTTCTGGTGCACTTTCAGTATGAATCCCTCTCACTCCTGTAGAACAGCTTTTCACCCGACATCTCTTTTCTCCTCAGGTTGGATGTTCTCAACAAACTCATTGGCCAGAAAGAGGATAACGCTCCCGCTGCAGAAAGCCAGACTATCAGCACGGTCCCATCTTCACCCTTGAGCCGATCCCCAAACCGGCTGCCTGGATTCATGAAGCAGCGACTGGCATCAGGAGCAAGGACAGCCTCCCCGGCCTTGGCGTGGGTGCAGTCCACCGAGGCTTTGCAGGTTGAGCGACGGGCACCGAGAGCTCGTCGCCATGCCCACTCACGAGGGGGTCACCACAACCATCACCATGCCAAACTGATGCGGGTGGGTTGCGTCCTGGGGACCTGTCAAGTGCAGAACCTCAGCCATAGGCTCTATCAGCTTATTGGCCAAACTGGCAGAGAAGACTCTTCTCCCATTAATCCCAGGAGCCCCCACAGCTTTGGATGACTTCGATAAAACCTCCAAATAGCCACAGCAAGTCTATCTATTGCTCCATTTATTTATTGTTTCTTAATGTATTATTGATAGTTATTGCATTAGAGTTTGATGTAGTACACAACTTTTATTATACCCGCCTTAGATGACTGTTGCTTCTAATTTTTGTGCACAATATATGGATTTAAAACTTTAAATCAGGACTGACTGAATCTTCTTTCAAGCCCCTGAACTGATTTCTCCCACCATCATGAGGAAGTTTGGCTTTGAGGGTTAGTGATGTCTTTCTGAATCTCCCTCTGGAACGTTCAAAAGAAGCCAAGAGATCTCAGGCTGATGTTTAAATCCTGTTAATATAAGAATGAAGGCTTGTCTTCAACACCATCCAGCGGCCTGGTCCTATCTGCCCACTGACCTCCGCAGGAGTGGTTATCCTGCCGCTCACTGATCAAACACTTAAGCCATTAATGTGGATTTGAAGCTGCAGCGTGAGCTGGATTCCTGTCAGAACCAATGTATTCCTAGAGAACTCGTCGGCGACTCAGTGAACCCTTTTACCTCTTTTCTGTGGCCCCCTTTGTCTTAATTTTGGACTCACATGCAATTTCAGATTGAACACTGACACCCCTGGAGCAGGTCGCAAGTTTCCAGTTGCCTCAGAACTGCGAACTCATCATTCAGCAAGACTTTACCACAGAGAGAGAGGAGAGGGTCAGCTTCTGTTGCTTTGGATGGAATGCAAACAAACGGACTCCCCTAAGTATCGCTTTCAATTTTGAGCTGCACTGGCTGGTTGGCTATCACAGCACAGTGAACATCGGAGTCATGGATCAGTCCTCTGTCACGCCGCTGCTGCCATTCTCCCTGCAGGGAGAATGGCAGGACTTTGGACTGACAGCCGTTTAATAAACCTAAAGGTTCAGTCACAATGTGAGGGGTGGGAGGGGGCTGGGGGGCTTTCCAAGTCTCCCGCTGTCTGCGGCGCTAAAGTGAAATACGCAAACGTGCAGATATTAAAGGCTTGGCAAATGGTAAAAATGAGCCCATGTTCCCATAGTTACAGTGTTGTGGACTCTTGGTCTGGACGAAGATGTTCCTGTTGATGTTTCTCAGTAGCTCGATAGTCGCTTTCAGTTCTAGATCGATCTCATGAAACCAAAAACACATTTGACCTTCTTTACGTGCCTTTGGACGTCTTATGGACCAACTGAAGGACTTTTGTGAAAACTGCTGAGTGTGCACATGAGTGCATTTCTTCCTAAATGTTTTCCTCTGTGTTTCATTAAAGTGGAGGCTGTACAAGCCTGCAATCTGCTCATGAGCCAAGTCTTCGATGCCAACTGTGTGAAGTCTTTTTTAGGAAGACTGAATAAGAAAAGTTCAGCTGCATGTTACAGTTGGTAAAACACCCTTAATGTTGATGTGTAATGGGCTAAATGGGTTTAAATTAGTCCTGAGATGATGGCCAAAGGCTTTACGACTACATTGCTGTTTTGTAATGAGGGACCAGAGCAACCAAAATGTTAGGTGTAGCAGTGCCCAGTTTCAAATATGTACACGAAATAGCAAAAACCCAAGTCCTAACATTTCCTCTCACTCTATTTATATTCACGTCCGAAGTGGTGGGCAGACGATGGACTGAAAATAACCGAAGTTTCCTCATCAAGAGTCCTAGAATTGGGTTAAACCTTACAAAAACTGTAAAACATATATTTAATTTCTCTATTCCAAGTCTTTACTATATGTTTGGCTACTCTTTATGTCTTTTTAAAGGATACAGGCCACTGAGCGATATCTGGTTATTACTGACGTTAGTTTAAAATCACCAAATACCTGATAGTACTTGACAAATCGACTTTACAGTGTGCGCTTCTTTTATAGCCTGATGTCTTTCTCCTTTTTACATGTTTGCATTTAGTCTCTTTTTTTGCTAATCCTGCCTGTAATTGTGGGGGCTGTGAGGTCACAGGTCACAATAATCAGAGGTCTTAACCTGTTCAAAGGCTTGTTGAGGTGCAACTCTCTGCTGTAATGGAGCTAATCAGTGTCTCGTGACCGATCATTAAAAGGCTTTTCAAACGCTAAAACAACCTGGTTGATTTCTGTACTTTCCAGAATGTCTCTCTCTCTCTCTCACACACACACACACACACACACACACACACACACACACACACACACACACACACACACACACACACACACACACACACGATACATGTGTGTGTGTGTCCACGACCGCCGATACGTCCGCACAGAGCAAGCATCCAGAGCCAATCAGGCAGGTTAACAGTATTTCTGTTACAAACAGGCACATCTGGTTTGTTTGCTTGTTTTCCATCTGAGAGACACCCGATCTTCTTTAGATCACAGGAAGCACTTTAAAGCATGTCTGTCCAACGTTTGTCACAACTTGAATTTTGCTCCCTGTAACAGACTTATGAAAAGCCCTGATGTACTTGTGTAAATGTGGCTGTCTGCGAATGTGTTTGAAGATGTCAGTGCCTTCCACGTGGCTTCACCGTGAGCATCACGGGCACCTGTGAATATTTAGATAATCAACCAAAGTATTTAAAAAAGTCATGTATTTAAGTTATCTTTGTATGTTTATGTCTGTGTATCACCAAAGTTGTTCCACTGCTGCTTAAACATGGTAGGAAAAGAAGTCTGAACTGTAGTAAAGTCTTATTGTTACTGTTTTTATTGACTTTTGAAATAAAAGGTGTTCTGTGGAGTGAGTTACAGTATGATCTCTGTGTGTGTGCACTTCTCAAACATGTGAAGACATACGTGATGGTCACGTCAGGCTGTGAAAGTGCCTCTCCAAAATCCCAATTAGGTTAACGAAGTCCACAGCACATATCCACTTTGTGTCGTCGTCCACTCTCCGGATGTTGCAATGGCCTCGACTGGCTGTTCTGACTCATCTGCCCTAACTGAAGTCAATCATTATGGGGGGTCAGTCCTTGAGAAATCAGGATATGATCTGATAGCAGCCTGAAGTCGTATGACTGCACAGAGTTAATGAGTCACAAACGGCGGAGGCTGGTCAACAGAACACCAGCTATTGGTTCATTCGGTGCCCAGCTGAGTGGAGGACAGAAAACAGGCAATGAAAGCCTCAGAGCAGCACTTTGACACAAAGATTGGAGGCAGCGTGCACAAGCATCTCTGGTTTGCTCTCGGAGACAGCGTCCTGAGTTTAGCAATAATTCTTAAATGGAAAAAACGAGAGCGGCCCAGAGACTTGATGTGAGCATTAAAAGTCAAAGATCGGTCAAAAACCACCCAGAATTGGACACAACTGTCGTGCTTTGACTTCTGGCAGGTAATCCTACCTCAGAGAATGCTGCCACTGATTCTAGTCCCCTGTAATGGATGGATGATGGATGAAAGGAAGTAACCCTGATCATGTTTGAGGAAAAAGTAGAAAAAGTCTCTTTATTGTTATCAGTCTACAGAGGAGACTGTAGAAACCATGTTATCATGTTATGGTTATGTAGCATCAGATCAGATCTAGGGTTCATCCTGCTGGGAGGCTTCAGCAGCCCAGCACACTTCAGCTGGATAAAGGAAAGTGGGTGGGTGGGTGGCCCTTTATCATGCTGACTGGCTGTAGTTCAGGAGGAGAGGAGGTCATCTACTGTTTGGAAGGCTGGTGGTTCAATTCCTGGCTGCTCCAGCCTGCATACTTGGGTAAGATAGTAACCCTGAGTTGCTCTCTGACAGACTCGTGAATGGTGCATGTTGTATAAAGAGGTTTGAGTGCTCTGGCAGAGTAGAAAACCAGTCCATTTGTATGTGTTGTGAGCTCTTCATCTTAATGGTAATGTGCTAACGCTCAAGTTTCCCAAACTGAGGGGACAGCGGGGTCAACACTGGTGCATTTATAAGGCCGTTCAAATTAGAAATACATATTTCTTCTTCCACCATCTGACCCGGGCCTTTCTACGTGGAGGTGTGTCCTCCTGCATGCGCTCTTTCTGGGTACCGCAGCTTCCTTACAGTCCACAGACCTGCAGTCAGTGTGTAAATTGGCCATAGGTGTGAATGGTTGTCTCTGGCTACGTCCACACTGATACGCTTTCGTTTGAAAACACATCGTTTTCTCTGCGTCTTGGCCTCCCGTCCACACTGAGACGCAGCGTTTTTGCTCAAGGAAATCGCAGCGTTTTCAAAACGCTCTCCAAGCGGATACATTTGAAGACGCCGTTTTCGCGTCGCAGTGTGGATAGCGAACCCGGAGCCTTTCTAAAACGATGACGAACGTTAGTCATGTGATGCAGTCATGTGACCAATTAAACACAGATAGCAGAGGGCATTATACAGCAGCTGTTTTGTTTGACAGCCCTGTTAAAGATTAATATCAGTCTGTACGTGCTCCAGAGAGCTTTTCTTCAAATGCTTTTGCAACGTTGTACCTTTGTGTTACTCGCAGCAACAACTCCAGCTCATTGTTAGTTTCTACGTTTCCATTTAAAGAACTCGCTGCTTTTCCTCGACATTCTGCCGCCACGTTTCAAAAGCCGGAAAGTAAATAAGCGGCAGACAGAAATGAGGCAGGCTGAATCTTCTTGCGCTTCACGCATGCGCAGGACTAGATGAAGCGTTTTCAGCCGCTTCAATGTGGACGCACAACTCAGTGAAAACGACTGAAAGCGCTGGTGTGGACGCGGCCTCTGTGTTGGCCCTGTAGAGTGCCTAACCTCTGGCCTTCCTGCGAACCTGACTTTGATTGGCTGAAGAAAATGGATGGATGGATACTTCTTCTCCATGTTTATATTTCCTTCTGTTATCACTTTGCTTCAAAGTTTTATCACCATGTAAAAATCAAATAGCACAGAAGTGCACCAGCGTGAGTTATGTCACATCATTGCCTGCAGCTGATGTGTCAGCCAGCAGAAACTGTGTCACACACCAGAGACTACTCTCCCACCTTATCTACCATAAATTTGATCGGTTGACTTTCACAGAAAACTTGTGTCATTATTTTAGGAACAGCATAAGACTTTACATGATCTGTGTAGTAAAAGTAAAGCACGTTGAATCCACACTGTAAAGAACCCGCAGTGTTGTTCAGGTCAAGTGACTGGAGATAGTTGACTTATTGCAGTGATTTTAAATAAGTGGAAACTCAGGAAGCCGGATCTGGTTCGTGTTACTTAATGGAAAAAGGCAAGACAATATTTTACACTTGGCAGAACACAGGTGCCGTCACATTTTCCATCAGTGGAACGCAGCCCCACAGTCACAGAATATGAACACTGTGGGACTAGCAGCACAGAGTGAGAAGACACAGCAAATAATGGAAACATTTTAATTGAAGTGGAGATTATTTTATCTGCTTTTATCTGATCTGACAAAAGTCATCACAGTGCCCAAGAATCTTGTTTTGTCTGACCAACAACCCACCATGACTACAATGTAACCATGTAAAATGTTCATGTTTAAGTAAACTGAATATTATTATTATTGTTACATCAAACTTGTCACATAATCAGATTTTCTGTTGTGTCCAGACACTGAGGTGACTTAGGAACGTCCTTGTCTTTGAAAAGCCTGTTTGCACGCCGATCAGAAAGGCTGGTCATACTGATCATACTGTAAATGAGTAATGAATCTGTCTCAGATCACTGGACATAATTAATATTTAATGGATTGCCTACATGAAATTACAGCGAGCCATTTTCAGCATTCATCACTCATGTGGCACATTGTGTGCACTATTGTCAGGTTACACCATGTAAACTAATTTACAGGGGGAAAAGCCTTGTCTGAATGTTTTAGAAAAATGAACACAAAAAACAAACTAATGACTACATACAGATTCCACAGAGTTCCCTTCAGGATCAGCACAAGCCGGCTCTAAAGAAGTCACAGTGCCCATTCACAGTAGGACCGCTCATGGATCTCAAACTGGCAGCAGAGCACTCAAACCAGTCTCATCAACACTGAAGAGCTGAGCCCTGGAAACAGAAAGTGGCGTCTCAGTTTGGCCATAAATGAAGAGAAACTGGACAGAGGAGGACAGGAAAACAGTGCCATGGACAGACAAACACCAGTTTGAGGTTTTCGAGTCACGAGGAACAAATGAAAAGATGGTGTAGCAATCCTAGCAAATATGTTTCCAGATGTTTGGGGTGTTTGGTGGTAAAAGTGGGATTTGGACAGATTCAAAAGGATCTCGACTGATGAAGGCTATCGCTTCATCTTCTCACTGGTGGTCTCTGCTTGTCTGGTGTTCAGCACAGTCACTCCGTCGAGGTGTTGTGGGAATAGTCTGTCAATACTGTATTCAAGAAAAGCCCATCAAGTCATTCTTACTCATTTCAGGTTGTCATGGAAGGATGGATGGAGATGTCTCCAGATTACATTGGCAGATTATGAAAGCAAAGTTTGATGAACATCATTTAAGTAAGTAATGTAATGTTTTACATCCATGGATGGATGGTGATTTTAGAGGAGTGGACAAATATGCTACTACAACATCTGTAGCCATCCATCCTTCCATCCATCCATCCATCCATCCATCCATCCATCCATCACATCCATCCATCACATCCATCCATCCATCCATCCATCCATCCTTCCATCCATCCATCCATCCATCCATCCATCACATCCATCACATCCATCCCATCCATCACATCCATCACATCCATCCATCCATCCATCACATCCATCCATCACATCCATCCATCCATCCATCCCATCCATCACATCCATCACATCCATCCATCCATCCATCCATCACATCCATCACATCCATCCATCACATCCATCCATCCATCCATCCATCACATCCATCACATCCATCCATCACATCCATCCATCCATCCATCCATCCATCCATCCATCCATCCATCCATCACATCCATCACATCCATCCATCCATCCATCCATCACATCCATCCATCCATCCATCCATCACATCCATCCATCCATCCATCCATCACATACATCCATCACATACATCCACCCATCCATCCATCACATCCATCCATCCATCCATCCATCCATCCATCACATCCATCACATCCATCCATCACATCCATCCATCCATCCATCCATCCATCCATCCATCCATCCATCACATCCATCCATCCATCACATCCATCCATCACATCCATCCATCCATCCATCCATCACATACATCCACCCATCCATCCATCCATCCATCCATCACATCCATCCATCCATCCATCCATCCATCACATCCGTCCGTCCGTCCGTCCGTCCATCCATCACGTCCGTCCGTCCGTCCATCCATCCATCCATCCATCCATCCATCCATCCATCCATCCATCCATCCATCACATCCATCCATCCATCCATCCATCCATCACATCCGTCCATCCGTCCGTCCATCCGTCCGTCCGTCCATCCGTCCGTCCGTCCATCCATCCATCCATCCATCCATCCATCCATCCATCCATCCATCCATCCATCACATCCGTCCGTCCCTCCATCCATCCGTCCGTCCGTCCGTCCGTCCGTCCCTCCATCCATCCATCCATCCATCCGTCCATCCATCACATCCATCCATCCATCCATCCATCCATCCATCCATCACATCCATCCATCCATCCATCCATCCATCCATCACATCCGTCCATCCATCCATCCATCCATCCATCACATCCATCACATCCATCCATCCATCCATCCATCCATCACATCCATCCATCCATCCATCCATCCATCCATCCATCCATCCATCCATCCATCCATATCTGGGGCTAGGTTACAGGAGCAGCAGCCTAACCTGCTCCAGCTTATCCAAGTGAACACAAAGGTGTGAGACCAGCACTTCCACCAAGCTCACATCTCACCTCAGAAAATCAGAATCAGAAAAGGGCTTATTGCCGAATGTTGAGCAGATTTACAACATTAGGAAATTGTAGTGGTACCTAGTGCGAAACATGTTATAAGACAAACACTTAAATAAAAAAAAAAAGTGCTGAGCAGATTGATATATACATGAAGGTGATGATCAGTGCAAAACCAGTGCACCTGACCTCAGCACCCCTACAGGAAGACAGACTGGGTGGGCCCCATGGGCTAAGGCTTTGCCACCAGTGCTTCCTCCTGAGACTTGGCACCACTGTGGCATCCAAGCCACACTCTACTACTCTGAGGGCCGGTAAGCTGTGGGTCTGTCTCCTCACTTCTGCTATTGCTTCTTTCAAGTCCTTTCACTCTATATGCAATAGTGTATTTTAACCCTGGAGTCCAGTATATTTGCTGGATTCATGCTGTTGTGATAAACATGTCACAGTCAACATTCGGGATTACATAAGATGAATATTCATACTCAAGAGTTCCTAATACTACTCTGACAGCCTTGCTTAAGAAAACAGCTAAACAATAGTAGTGTCCATTACATGTCTTAAGGTTTGAATTTTGGCTCTGTTCCTACATTTAGGCACGTTTGTCTAGGATCACTTTATTTATATCCATATACCAGTTTTCCCTGTCTCATGCAAGATCAGCCTCTCCTCGTCTGGGTTTTTGCTTTCTTTCATACTGATCTGTGTGTGTGTGTGTGTGTGTGTGTGTGTGTGTGTGTGTGTGTGTGTGTGTGCGTGTGTGCGTGTGTGTGTGTGCGTGTGTGTGTGTGTGTGTGTGTGTGTAGAGGATCTTCAAAGGAATGACCTTTTGCCTAGTTTGTTGGATGTTGCCTCTCACCTACTCCATGGCACATTTGTTTGCAGCAGTGACCGACCTGCTATGCATGACTTCGGCCTGATAAAAATTTGGCTTTTGGACTTTTTTCCGACCCTTGAATGTTTCAACCATCATCATTACACTGGGCACGCTGGGCAAAATCTTGCCCTCCTTGTGTTACTGGAGGCACACACTGGCTTTCCACAAACAGCTTCTACTGTATGTCCAGTACTGTGCAAACACATTTTAAACTGCAGCAACAGTACTGCAGGCTTTCCTTCAAAGGTTTCTTTGGACATTTCACTCACTCGTTTTCAGTCCCGTTCTTGTACCTCACCGTTTTCAGAAGAGTGTTTTTTGTTTGTTAGCCTGTTTAACTTTGACCTCATTCAAACACAACAATAGCACCTGTCACACTCTGCATTTCAGCCAGCGGTGTTGGGGATCTTTTCAAAAGTGATGGAATAAGGAATGCAGAACAGACCACAACATTATTAAAGCAATGTGGGATAATCTTACCAGAAAATAAAGGAATCCAAGCAGCTTTTGTCAGGAAGCCTGGAGTACTTTCCCCACTACTGTAAAGACTACAGCAAGAAATGAGAAGAAAGCTGAAAGTGAGTTCAGGCTGTGGTTCAGAAGATTGACTTTCGAGCTTGTTACGATTGTACAAACTCTGTTTTTGCCTTGTGCTTTATTTTCATGTATGCTAGCATGTTTCAATAAGTCGCGCACATATTTCCCATTTTCCTAGCAAAATATAAAGACATGAGGGGTGATCGTGACGTTTGAAGAGTACTGTGCGTGACTTTTCTTTTTGGAACTTTAATTTGGAACTTTCACTTAAACACAAAGTGCTGCAGTGTGGCAAGAAAACCCTATGATTATAAAAAAGTAGTGAGCCAGCAAGAAAACAAACCAGGGAACACTCGAGGACATGAGCGAGAAACAGACTGAGGAAGAAAACATTTACGTGGACTCATTTTTTGTGTAATTAAAAAGAATAAAAAGTAATTAAATTAAATTAAATTAAATTAAATTAAATTAAATTAAATTAAATTAAATTAAATTAAATTAAATTAAATTCACGTCCCCTCCGTGAACATCATAGTGGAGGGGTTTGTGTGTCCCAAGGATCCCTGGGACTGGGCGCTGCCCCCTGGTAGGGTCTCCCATGGCAGATTGGTGCTGGGTGAGGGATCAGACAAAGAGCGATTCAGCAGACCCCAATGAGCGCAAGATCAAGGGAGCAGTCCACCCTGCCCAGGATAGGGTTACCGGGGCCCTGGAGCCAGGTCTGGGGAGGGAGCATCTAGTAGCCGGGCCTTAGTCCATGGGGCCTGGCTGGGCACATCCCGAAAAAAAGGGACACTGACCCATTCTCCTGCAGGCCCACCAGCTGCAGGAGGTGGTGTAGAGGTCGGATCCGATGTGTGCTGTGGGGTGGCCAGAAGCGGAGGCCGTGGCAGACTGATCCCCAGCTACCAAGACTAGAAACTAGGATATGGAACATCCCCTCTCTGGTGGGGAAGGAGCCTGAGTTAGTGCATGAGGCTTAGAGGTACCAACTAGATATACAGGGAGTGCAGAATTATTAGGCAAGTTGTATTTTTGAGGAATAATGTTATTATTGAACAACAACCATGTTCTCAATGAACCCAAAAAACTCATTAATATCAAAGCTGAATGTTTTTGGAAGTAGTTTTTAGTTTGTTTTTAGTTTGAGCTATTTTAGGGGGATATCTGTGTGTGCAGGTGACTATTACTGTGCATAATTATTAGGCAACTTAACAAAAACAAATATATACCCATTTCAATTATTTATGTTAACCAGTGACACCAATATAACATCTCCACATTCACAAATATACATTTCTGACGTTCAAAAACAAAACAAAAACAAATCAGCGACCAATATAGCCACCTTTCTTTGCAAGGACACTCAAAAGCCTGCCATCCATGGATCCTGTCAGTGTTTTGATCTGTTCACCATCAACATTGCGTGCAGCAGCAACCACAGCCTCCCAGACACTGTTCAGAGAGGTGTACTGTTTTCCCTCCTTGTAAATCTCACATTTGATGATGGACCACAGGTTCTCAATGGGGTTCAGATCAGGTGAACAAGGAGGCCATGTCATTAGTTTTTCTTCTTTTATACCCTTTCTTGCCAGCCACGCTGTGGAGTACTTGGACGCGTGTGATGGAGCATTGTCCTGCATGAAAATCATGTTTTTCTTGAAGGATGCAGACTTCTTCCTGTACCACTGCTTGAAGAAGGTGTCTTCCAGGAACTGTCAGTAGGACTGGGAGTTGAGCTTGACTCCATCCTCAACCCGAAAAGGCCCCACAAGCTCATCTTTGATGATACCATCCCAAACCAGTACTCCACCTCCACCTTGCTGGCGTCTGAGTGGGACTGGAGCTCTCTGCCCTTTACCAATCCAGCCACGGGCCCATCCATCTGGCCCATCAAGACTCACTCTCATTTCATCAGTCCATAAAACCTTAGAAAAACCAGTCTTGAGATATTTCTTGGCCCAGTCTTGACGTTTCAGCTTGTGTGTCTTGTTCAGTGGTGGTCGTCTTTCAGCCTTTCTTACCTTGGCCATGTCTCTGAGTATTGCACACCTTGTGCTTTTGGGCACTCCAGTGATGTTGCAGCTCTGAAATATGGCCAAACTGGTGGCAAGTGGCATCTTGGCAGCTGCACGCTTGACTTTTCTCAGTTCATGGGCAGTTATTTTGCGCCTTGGTTTTTCCACACGCTTCTTGCGACCCTGTTGACTATTTTGAATGAAACGCTTGATTGTTCGATGATCACGCTTCAGAAGCTTTGCAATTTTGAGACTGCTGCATCCCTCTGCAAGATATCTCACTATTTTTGACTTTTCTGAGCCTGTCAAGTCCTTCTTTTGACCCATTTTGCCAAAGGAAAGGACGTTGCCTAATAATTATGCACACCTGATATAGGGTGTTGATGTCATTAGACCACACCCCTTCTCATTACAGAGATGCACATCACCTAATATGCTTAATTGGTAGTAGGCTTTCGAGCCTATACAGCTTGGAGTAAGACAACATGCATGAAGAGGATGATGTGGACAAAATACTCATTTGCCTAATAATTCTGCACTCCCTGTAGTCAGGCTCCCCTCAAGGAATGGCTTTGGCTCTGGAACCAGTATCATGGAGAGGGGCTGGACTCTGTCTCAGTCTGGTGTTGCCCCTGCTGAGAGGCGGCGGGCTGGGGTGGGTATCCTAGTATCCCCTCGGTGTGCTGCCCGTACGTTGGGTTTTTACCGGTGGACAAGAGGGTTTGTTCCCTGTGCCTTCAGGTCGGGGAACAGGTCCTGACTGTCGTCTGCGCTTATGCGACGAGTGGCGGTTCAGAGTACCCAGCCTTCTTGGTGTCCTTGGGCGGGGAGCTTGAGGGTGCCACACCTGGGGACTCTGCTGTCCTGCTGGGAGACTTCAACACTCATGTGGGCAATGACCAAAGGACGATGGTCGATTTTGTAACCATATCACCAGACCTGAGGCCATATGTTCTGGACACTCGGGTAAAGAGAGCGGCTGAGCTGTCAACTGATCACCACCTGGTGGTGAGTTGGATCAGGTGGCGGGGGAGGATGATGTATAGTGAGGGTGTGATGACAGAGGCCCCAGTCTGCGAGATCTTCAATGCACACCTCCAGCAGAGCTTCAACAGTGAGACTGGGGACATGGACCATGTTCAGCACCTCCATTGCACTGAGCTGCAGCTGATGGTTGGTGCCTGTCATGGTGGTAACCCCCGAACCAAATGGTGGACACCAGAGGTGAAGGGAGCCACCAGGCTGAAGAAGGAGTCCTTCATCCTGTCTTCCTTCTCTCACCCCAACCAATCACAGCAGATGGCCCCGCCCCTCCCTGAGCCTGGTTCTGCTGGAGGTTTCTTCCTGTTGAAAGGGAGTTTTTCCTTCCCACTGTCGCCAAAGTGCTTGTTCATAGGGGGTCATATGATTGTTGGGTTTTTCTCTGTATGTATTGTTGTAGGCTCTACTGTACAATATAAAGCGCCTTGAGGCGACTGTTGTTGTGATTTGGCGCTGTGTAAATAAAATTGAATTGAATTGAATTGAATTGAATTATAGGGCTTGGTTAGCCTCTGGGACTTCGGAGGCAGCTGATAGGGACCGACAGGCCAAGCAGAACATGGCTCAGGCTGTGGCTCAAGCAAAACCCCGGGTGTGGGAGGAGTTCGGAGAGACCATGGAAAAAGACTTTTGATTCTGGCAAACCGTCAGGCGACTCAGGAGGGGAAAGGAAGGATGGATGGAGAAATGAAATGAAAATGAAAATCCATTTAAAACTGGTTGTAACAGCAACGTTGTCCACCAGCCTTGGATCCACACAGGAAGAGCAACAGTCTGATCTGGAAACCTGTAAAGTGTAGTATGGGGTCAACACATAAACGAGTTTTCTCTGTAAGTAAAACACTTCAGACACTTTTTATGTGTTTAAAGTTGCTTGACAGTTCTGGCTGGAGCTCCGCCCACATGCTATATTTGTACCTTATGTTTGTGATGGGCAACCAATCACGGGAAAGTTGTCTTGGCTAGAAATGAGCAGAATAGGTCAAGTAGGTTTGACTTGACGTAAGGAATGAACTGAAATGATGGATCTTCTGGACAATGCACTTTCTTAAATAATCACAGTAAACAATGTTATGAGAAAAACGTGCTGGGAGACGAAGCCTGTTTGACAGTTTTTACATCATTTTACATTTTTCTGGGGAACCCAACAGACGTGTAATAGGTAC
>NC_140634.1:1297500-1377500 GCF_057382275.1 Copadichromis virginalis
TTGAGTAGAATACATACAACAGTGTCACTACATTTCAGACAAAAGCTTAAACTCACCATCTACATCTGAACTCTCTTCACTGGTGGGCTCCGGTCTCTTTTGAGAGGAGAAATGCTCAGAACTTCCACCTGAAAAACAGAAACATTCATGTGCCACATCTTCCTAATTCACTGTGTTTTTGTACTGAATGACTCTGTAAAAAACCTGACCTTCATCCATCTCACTGCCTCCTCCTTTTTCATTTCTCTGGGGGACACGGAGTAGCTGCTATGTCAAATATTAGCCATCTGGAGTCACAAAAAACTTCAAACACAAACAGTATTGTTGACAAATATGACAAAAAACAAAGATGCAACAACAACGTGCAAAGGAGCAATCTTAACTTCTCCAAGTGTCACTATGTCATCCTAGAAATGAAATTACTCTTCTTTTAGTTAAGATAATTAAAACAATGCAGCACAACCATTCAAAGGTGCCATTTGTGTAAACATGCACTGGACAAATGTAACAGTTTTTAATTTAGAATCTGGGTCGTGGTGATAAAACCACAAATCTCTGAGATGTCCTTTTTTCATGTGTTGTGAGTCTAGTTCTTGCTGTAATAAAAGAGCTCACTATAGAGTGAGTGTACATGATCAAGTGTTATCTGTTGTATAGACTACTGAGCACTGAACTAGGCCAACAGTGTGTTTCTTTGGCTGTAACATGCCACCCAGTTCATTTTACCATTAGGAACCCAAGCTAACAGGTTAACGTCACTCTCTAATATTAGTCAATGTCACATACATAACTTGCAGTTGCATAGCAGTTTATCAAAAATGCAGCTTATTCATGAGGCAGTATACCAACAGCTGTACTAGTGAGCAGGTAACACTTACCACCACTATCAGAACAGCCATTATCACTGCATGTGAGCGCCACGTTATCGTCTGCAATGTAAGAAATAAATATTGAAAGGATACAATTATATTTGGACATTTTTTATGAAGAGAGAAGTCTATAACATGACATTACTGTAAAATGTATAACCTAAGCTAATTTCTATTGTCATGAGCTTTAACCTCCTATGACCTGAACTCTTTCATGCCATTTTTAATTTCTCTTTGCTATTTGGGCTGATTGGGACCTGATGTAAAAACAAGGAATTATCTGAATTTTTTTTACCTCTCTTGTTTCTGAGAGGAGTGAGATCCACATACGAGGGCATTTGTTTTAAATTTCGATAGAACAGTGGCAGTATAATGTCCTTGTAGAGCAAAATTTAGTATTTTGGTCGAGACAACCCAAAATGTGATGTCCACATATGTGGACATCAGGTCCAAGGAGGTTTAAGTACACAACACTAACAATGCACCATAAAACAACAAGCAGGAGATCATGAATAGAAGACTAATCTTATTTTAAAACCAGTGCCCATTTAAATTTAAGATTATGCCAGTCAGGATTCAGTTTGAGGTCCTCTAGCAAGGAATTCTACATGTTCTCTCCTGAACAGGAAAAGCTGTTTTTCCAAACAGGGATTTAAGTGACATCAGCTTCCAGCTGGAAGCTAACAAAGCCAAGAACTAAATACGACCATAAGATCACTGAGCATGTGGGAAACCTGGTTAATAAGCATTTTTTTTAATTTGTTTCAGAAAAATACATTTATTAAAATCATCAACCAAAAATTTCTTTAAAACATACCACTGCTGTGATGCTGACTTTGTCCTATTGCTTGATTATATACCATGAGACGGTGTATGTAAACACGTTATACATGAAATTAAATGTAAAATAAATTCTCAGTGGATCAAACTATCTGTTGCATAAATAAATTGAATATATCCAAATAAATTTGTCATTTGAAAATCTGCTCATCATTTCAACCTGCTTAATAACAAAAATTTTCACATGTGAAAAGATATGTTTTTAAAGTTATAAGACTTCACTGAGCTCGTGTATTCCTGGCTGTAAGTAAAATAAGATGTTGTGGTATGACCGTGGTATCAGACTGCAGAGGACTGCACAGGTCTGCAATGAGGACACAGGCTGCAAACAAAAGTTACGTTCAACAACTTTTTGTCTTTGTCTCCTGTTTCTGTTGTCTGTTTGGGACTGTTTCTCATATCTGGCTTACATCATTTATATTATAAAATGCTGAGTTTCAACCATGTGTTGTCCTTGTGCCATTTTCAGGTAAAGAGGCTTGAAATGATTTTCTGATCAATGCCTATTTTATTTACATTTTATGCAGAACGTGGGGCCGATGTGATGCACATGAGTATTGTTCTAGCAGCAGTTGTTCATATTATAAGCAACAAAGAATCACATTTAGAAAACAATCACGTCTGATCTAAGAATCACCTATTCCCAACTTAACTGATAATGATTCTTAATGCATATTATAGTTTGTAGTATCTGTTGTTTGGTCTGTTGTTTGACACTCCTACGTACGATTCAGTAACGATTAAAGACTACATGTTCAAATATTCGATAAGAAGGCACATACCTGTATTTGGCTTGCTGCCGTGGCTTCCTTCACCTAATACCAAAGACAAAAGTCAAAGTTACTTCTCAGTTACAGTTAAATAATCCAGTTACAGTCAATAATGACTTGGAGGTGATACAGTAAAAGTGCACCAACAGTTTTGATGCAGCCCATTACCCATTCATTTACAGTAGCTCACCTCAATAAATATACAGGTGTCTTAGCAGTGAGCGCTCATGCAGGTGAACCTGCTGTAAAAATTGTGACCTACAACTCTATCAAATTTAAAGTAAAAAAAAAAAAAAAACATGGAGCATCACAACGTTTCACCCGTTTTAGATATAGTAGTATTAGGCATTTAAAAAACAGAGTGTCATATAGGAAAGCTTATATGCCTTCTGATGGCTACACTGTTAGAGTGACATCATTTCCTTTTTTAACATACTTTTATTAATTACTCTCTGTACATAAAGCAATATTAGGACAGCATGTTATTGTTTCCTCCAAGGTGAGTCTTATTATAACACTAAAACATAGCAGCCAAAGAGACAACACATAAACACACTTTCAATTGTTGGAAGGCACAATTATAACACACTATACAAAAGGCTTATATTTTGTATAAGCATGTACATTATTTGCTTTGAATAGCCAAATTAATACTACATGACAGCCTTGATGTTCCACAGAAAAACACTATCTGAAGCCCACTTCAGCAACAGAACACCAGGCCTTCTGTCCAGTTATGTTTGACGGTGAAAAACAAATGAGAGGAATAAGACAAACGAGGCTAAACGGAGCACGCTGCTCAGCTGGGTCATGCTGATGTGCGGCTACGTCAGTAAATATACTGGACGGACAGACGCTGCTCAGTCACTGAAACATCGACACCAACATAAAACTCCATGTTGGCGTAAACACGTGGGAACGTTTATATTTGATGGATAAAGGAGGACAATGATTTCAAGCATTTTGGATTGTAAACACTTTAAGACAACAAAAGTTAAAGCATTGCTACGCGCATGCGTCACACTTCAGTCGTTTCCTTTACATATTTTGAAATGCTAACTTGATAGATGTTATAGCTGGGCAACTGAGGTTGGGTTTTAACAAAAGATTAAAGCGCTCGGAATAAAAGTGCCTTTCGACTAAATCTAGGCTAAAATTGTGACTTAAAAAGAAGGGGACAAAACCCAGTCAAGCTATAAAATGCCTTAAAGAGATACCCTAAATAAAACGGTACAAACCACAGTTTGGCCGCTTGTTATCTTTAATAAAGTTTGTGAAGAATTAAAAAGCATTCCACTAAGCTGTGTTGTGGCGAATCCACTTAGCCAAAAAAATGGATCGGACATCAATTGGAGAAACGATAGTCTTTATATAAGGCTTCAAAAGGGGGAATGTACAACAAATAAACTGCTCGACATCAGAGCAACATATAATGGCTTCCCAAAACTTTCTTTGCTAGCTAAAAACCCAGAGTAACTTTTGTCTACCACAAAGGATTCTGGGAAACGCAGTTTTCTAATGAAAATACCTGTTAAATAAATTAAATCTATAATTAACAGCTCTCACTAAACATGTGACTAACACTTAAATCACTTACAAAAGAATCCAAATGCTGTTATCAAACAAACTGCACTAAAGTTACAACAAGCTGTCTTGTTAAAAGGCTGGAACTCACACAGGTCTGCAACCAAAACACTGCATAGGATTTTTCATTTTAGACTTTTACTCACTGAAACCGTGAAAAATCTCTAACTTCATGTTTTCTTGCAAAAATCATGTTTTTACTGTAATTAAGCGTACATTTTTCCCCTTTAAACTGAAAACCAGATCCGATAATTATTTCTTACGTTAATTTTATATTTCTAAGAGCGAGACTGAAGAGAAATACAGATAGAAATTGCCAGAAATTGAGGGGGAGGGGACGGTAGGTTTGGCATAAAATTTAGTGTTAAATATATCACGAAGGAATCGGTTTTTGTTCCTATGTTCAATTATAAGAAAAATTATGCATAGTTAATTGTAATAAAATATAGATTGAGACGAACTTTATGCATTGTTCAATTAAAAAAAAGTATATTTACTGCCGTGTCATTAAGTTAAAAAAAAATTAAACTTAATGTAAGATACCTTTTTCTTTCGTTTCTTAGAAAGACAACATTTGCACAGTTTTCATATAGCAAAAATGTGAAATCTTACCTGCAGAAAGCGTGCTTTGCAGTCTTCAGAGCTCCACTTAAACGGCTACTCCGACTGTGGACTGAATGACGTCACATGCCCTGCAAAAGTTTGAGAGCTGCAGTGCAGGTGCGCGGGGGGGAGGGTCACTGATGGAGGAGCAGAGAGAGCCAAAGTTTTCTCCTCAGCTCTGACTCTCAAACCTGATTTACAGGCTACAATATGTGAAATAAAGGAATCCTGACATTTATTTTAACTACAGTTTAGTACACATTATGAAATCACAAAATAAAATTTATCTAAAGTAAGATTTAGTTTTACAGTCTAATTAAACTTTATATATATCAGTAGTGGAAAGAGCCATTACCATATTATTTATTTATTTTACACACACACTAAACAGCTATATTAGGTACACTTTGCTAGTCCTGGTTTGGACTCTCTTTTGCCTTCAGACCTGCCAAAGTGCTGGAAACATTTACCTGCCCCTCCCCCACTGCAGCAGCTATGGGGGAGGTGCAGGGCATCAGTTAAGTTGGGAGCAGAGTGAGCTACAATTCTCTGCTCAGCTCTCACTCAGGCTCAGGCTTAGTGTACTGGCCAGAACACATGAAACAAAGGAACCCTGACATGTTTTACTACAATTTAGTACACATTATAAAAGCACATACCAAGATTTATCTAAAGTAAGATTTAACTTTACAGCCTAATTTTACTTTATATACATCAGTAGTGGAAAAGTACTTAGTATTTATCTAAAAGTATTATTACCATAGGGAAAAGAAATACATATATATACACACAGTGGACTCATTGCGAGCCCTTCAGGAGGCGAAATGATGCAATTTAATGCAAAATACGTATTTCATCTGCTATGATGGGAAAGCCAGATATTTCATAGATGAAACTTTGAAATATCTGGCTTTTGATGATGATCAAACATTATTTTTTCTGCATATAGGGGAGAAGCAGGTTAGGAGTCGAAGAGAAGGACAGGCAGGAGCGTGGAGGTACTATGACTGTCAAAGGGAGAGAGCTGGCTGATATGACTGGAGAGAAGGAAGGTAGATTTACTGTGTGTGCAGGAGACCAGGTTGAAGGTTGGATGTCAGTTAGAAGAGAAAGAGGAATTCTGCAGTTAGTTTGATAAAGTGGTAGAGAGTGTTGATTGGAGCAGACTTCAGTAGCCATGTAGGTGAAGGAAAGAGAGATAATGAGGTGTTAGATAGGTATAGTGTTAAGCAGAGAAATGCACAAGGTCAAAATTAGGAAGATGGAAATGGCTGGGGTGAACTCATACTTCAAGAAGAAGGAGGAACAGAAGGTGACGTAGAAGAGTGGAAGAAAGTGTACACAGGTGGCTTACATCCTAAACAGAAGGGTCAGTCTGAAAGAGATAGGAGACTGCAAGGTGGTGTCAGGAGAGAATGTAGCCATGCAGCATTGGACACTAGTCTATAGGATGACTTTGGACGTCAAGAAGAGGAAGAGAATGAAGGCAGAGACAAGAACTAAATGGTGGAAGCTGAAGAAGGAAGAATGTTGTGCAGTTGTTAGTTCAGGGAGGAGTAGACATTCTCTGGGTGGAAGGGAAGTGTTACCAGATGACTGGAAAAATACAACTGAAATGGTGAGAGAAAGGCAAAGAAGGTGTTTGGTGTATCTTTTGGAGAGAGAAAAGAGGACAAGGAGACTTGGTGGTGGATTGGACACTTTCCTGTAGTTCCTCAAAGGAATAGCTAAGAGAAAGTGCGATAGTCAGGGGAGATGGATAAAAGTAGACAGGAATACTGGGAGGCCAGGCCAACTGCAAAGATAGAGGTGGCAAAGGAAAAAGCTTATACTGAGTTGTACGTGAGGCTGGGTACTAAGGAAGGAGAACAGTACTTGCATGAATTAGCTATACAGAGATTGAGCTGAAAAGGATGTGCAGCAGGTTAGAGTGATTAAGGATAAAGATGGTGAAGAGAGTGTGTTGAGAAGATGGAAGATAGAAGTATTCTCTCACTGTCTTCATTAATGAAGACATTAATAAAGACAGAAACTGAGGACAAATGGAGGAAAGTTAGTGAATCAGGAAGCGCAGGGGATAAGTAAGGAGGAAGTGAAGGCAGCTATGAAGAGAGGAAAGGCAGTTGGTCCACATGACATATCTGTGGTTGTATAGAGATGTTGAGGAGAGAGGACTTTTTTTTTTTTTTTTTTTGCCTGTCCCGTTTGGCTCTTTTGCCATCAGAATTATTGTCTAAAGGCAAAGAAAGATGCCCAACGGATTTACTTTACCAAATTGACCATCCCAGCCTTGCCGTAATGGTCCATTTGATTCACCTTTTATTGTTTATTTTATTTTCACTTACTGAATACGGGACAGACTTGACTGGGGGAAAGAAGGGGAGAAAGAAAGAGAAAGAGCTGAGAAGAGGGATAGGGGAGAAGGGCAAAAAAACAAAAACCAACAGAATGGGCAGAAAAAGAAAAAAAAATGCATCTATCGATCACCTGGATCACCTGTTGAGAAAGAAAAAAGAAAACAAGCAGAAGAGAACAAGAGTAATAGAATAAACAACATCACAATGATATATGGGGATATGACAGTAAATACTAAATATTAAACATTATTGTGCAGCACATAGGATCAACAGAACACAGTGTGCTTTGAGGTAGGAGCCAAAAAGGGTGTAGTTTGTGGGTGTGATCACCCGTGTGTACACCTGTGAGCATGGACGCGCTTCCATCCATCCATCTTCATCCGCTTTATCCGGAGCCGGGTCGCGGGGGCAGCAGCCTAAGCAAAGAGGCCCAGACCTCCCTCTCCCCAGCCACCTCCTCCAGCTTATCCGGGGGAACACCAAGGCGTTCCCAGGCCAGCCGAGAGATATAATCTCTCCAGCGTGTCCTGGGTCTGCCCCGGGGCCTCCTCCCGGTGGGACATGCCTGGAACACCTCACCCAGGAGGCGCCCAGGGGGCATCCTTGTCAGATGCCCGAACCACCTCAGCTGGCTCCTTTCGATGTGGAGCAGCAGCTGCTCTACTCTGAGCCCCTCCCGGATGGCCGAACTTCTCACCCTATCTCTAAGGGAGAGGCCAGCCACCCTTCGGAGGAAGCTCATTTCTGCCGCTTGTATCCACGATCTCGTTCTTTCGGTCACTACCCACAGCTCGTGACCATAGGTGAGGGTAGGGACGTAGATCGACCGGTAAATGGACGCGCTTGTTTTTTTAAAAGGTTCCTTCATGTAATGATCTGCTAGAGGGTGTGGGGGGGCCACAGCCCCGTCCTCCAGGGCATGAAGCAGGTATGGAGGAGATCAAAACTCCAGACATCCAGAGGCCCCCAGAACACAAGAGACCAAGGAAGACCAACAGAGGGGCAGCCGCACCACTGTCCCAGTAAGAGCTGAGGAGAGTCCCAGATGAGGGCTCACTCAGCAGCCGCGGAGCAGAAGCCAGGGGGAGTTGCAGTGACGCGCCCGTGAGCTCCGCCGGCAGCCAGCTGTGCCTGAGTGACCGAGCCCCAGGCTGAGAGGCCGGGGGCACCCCACCTCCGAAGTGGCCCGAGCGAGCCCCAGGATCCAGGCCCCGATAAGCGGCCGCCAAGGAGTGAGCCGGTGTGTACCTGGACGCCCATCCCCTCATCCTCTCATATGCACTTCACACTCAACCAACGTGGAGACAGACATAAAGAGACGCTGTACACACGATCACACTCCCCAAGCGTACTCAACGAACCGGGTCTAGGTACCCTTGCCCCTGGAGGGGGGAACTGCACCCAGACCCAGGTGGTGTTACCCTTTTCCCTGCGGTGGGGAGAGGCAGACCGACTCCGCAGCAGCAGGGAGGCCCCACACTCCAGATGGCCAACTCCTCCTCCTAGCCCCCCCGCTCCAGCAGGCCGCAGATAACGGGGGTGAGAGAAGACTCCAAACCTCCTTCCACCCGCTTATTATAGTGTTGATGCATGTGTGTTCTAAGGTGCATTTAAAACCCAGGAGGGCATGGAGCTACCTGCCAGAGAGCAGCAGGTAAGCGCATAGTCCCTCCTGCTAGCCCTCAATGTCTACGTGTATTTAAAATTGAGAGGTGGGCAACCACGCGAGGGGTGAGGTGTACACCCTGATGGTAATTTGGATTCCGTGTATCGTGCCCACTCCCAGAGAGGACTTTTTAACCAGATTGTTTAACACAAGTTTGGAGAGTGAGGAATGAATAAGTGTACTGATACCAGTTTTCAAGACCAAGGGTGATATGCAGAGCTGTAGTAACTACAGAGCGATAAAGCTGAGACACACCAAGAAAGAGTTGTTGAAGCTAGGTTAAGAAGAGAGGTGATGATCCATGAGCAGCAGCATGGCTTCTCACTGAAAAAGAGCAGTGCAGATGTGATGTTTGCTTTGAGTGTGTTGATGCAGAAGTATAGTGAAGGTCAGAAAGAGTTGCACTGTGTCTTTGTGGATCTGGCAAAAGAATATGATGGGATGCTAAGAGAGGAACTGTGGTACTGCATGAGGTAAGTCTGGATGTGAGGGTGGTGCAGGATGTGTTCAAGGTGAGGGTGGGATTACATCAGGGATCTGGAGTCAGGAGGAGGGACAGGAAACAGAAATGAGTATACAAGAAGGACAGCTCATGCTGAATGGTATGGAGAGAAAGTTAGAGACAAGGCTGAGATGATTCAGACATATGCAGAAGAGGGATAGAGGAAATACTGGACAAAGGAGGGAGAAAACAGCATGACCTCAGAGGTCAACACCAGAGCCTCTGGTGTTGTGACCCCTAAAGAGAGCATTTCTCTCTCATATATATATATATATATATATATATATATATATATATATATATATATATATATATGTGTGTGTGTGTGTGTGTGTAAATGAATGATGGATCAGGTGATCACATAACATGTAATGTGATCACCTGATCCACCATAGAGATCATAGAGGTCCTCTTTTGGATTGAGATCTGGTGACTGTAGAGGCCATTTGAGTACAGTGAACTGAACTGTTATGTTTAAGAGTGCAATTTGACATCATTTGAGCTTCTTGACACTGGTTATTATCGTCCTGGAAGCAGCCATAATGAGATGGGCACTTCTGATGGATGGGACATATTTAATTTTTATAAAGTATTACAGAACACATGAGTCAATATTATATTGCATTACAGATTATATATTAATGGTAGATTTTCACTAATAGAAGCTTACAGTAGAGGAACCAGGTTTTAATATAAAAGGGAACACAGCAATATATGTATCCTTTGTACGGAAGCCCATGCTTTAATATAATCTATCAAAATTCACCAGTATGATTTATAATAGTTTGAAAAATACTTGAAACAAAACTACAGTTTCTTGCACATTGTCTATATTTATGTTATGTAGACACAATTTGTAGCTCACTACTAAAGCAGGGTCAAGGTGGTTTTTCAGATTCAGTCTCCTATTTGTGGAGATATTTTGGTAAAATATGCTGGTAACACTAAATCGAAAGCAGCCCCTCAAGACGTTAAATGATTTTTTTTTTTAACTGAATGGTCTAAAAAAGTTACTTATATGCCATTTCTATAGCAGAGATAAAAGTATGGTTTAAAAAGAGACGCCTAAAATGAGAACCAGAAGGCAGAAATGATGAGCTGCATTAATAATTTCTAAACCTGTCTCACATTAACTGATCAAACCCATGTTAACTAGCACACTGTTTAGTTTAAATTGAAAATCCAGTCGTAATTTTTCAGGAACTGAAGCACTGTCTCATAGCCCAGTTTAGGCCAGTCCATATTCAATATTTCTATTTCAGCATTTAATTTCAAAAATTGTATTGGTGTGCTTTCCAATTTGGGTAGACCAAGACCAGATATTAAAAGTAAGACATAATAATATGTTTAACTTACCTTGTAGGGTCTTTACCCTAAAGTATAAAGTGCCCTCAGGTGACCTTTGTTGTGCTTTGGTGCTATATAAATAAAATTGAATTGAACTTCAAGGCGATAGAGCACTATTTATTTCTCCTTCATTAGATAAACTGTCATTATCTTCATTTGTAGTGAATGGGCAAAGACAGTAGTTGGCAGTAGAGTGCAAAAAAGTTCTTGGGTGCAGTGACTGTCCAAAAGCAGTAGGGGCAGTAGAGAGCAAAAAGTACTTGGGTGCAGTGACTATCCACAACCATAAGGGGCAGAAGGGCAGTAGAGAGCAAAAAGGCTCAGGAGCAGTGATTTTTCATAACCACTAGTAGCCAGTAGAGAGCAAAAGTGTGTGTATGAAAAGAATAGCAGTGTGTATAGAAGTGTGTATTTTTTCTCGTATTTCTATCTTTCTGAGGACCTCGCTCAAACTTTGAGAGAAGCATAAAAATGGCCTCTAGAAGCCATTACAGTGAAAAACAAGTGAGGACCATATTAAATGTCCTCACTTTCCCAAAAGGTCCTCACTCGTAAGGTCTAAAACCCGCGATGGTCCTCGCAAGTATAGCAGAACAAGCACACACACACACACACACACACACACGCACACACACACACACACACACTGAGCCTCAGCTCTCCGTGGCCTGGCTGCCAGCTGTGGAAAGCATACGTGCAGTCTCACACATAGCCTCCTCTCAGGCCACAACCCTTTTCTCTCACCGGTTATTAACACAAGACCTGGATCATCCTCTGCTGTGTGTCTGTGGTCTTGTGTCAAACACAAATAACTATTTTATTGCTATTAATAGAGAGAAACGGAGCCTGGTTGTTCACGTACGGCTTCAAAGCACAACGTTTTTGACTTTTTCCATTTTGTCTTGTTCCAGCGGTGCAGGAAAAACTGGTGAGCTGACTTTACTATCTGGCCTTGTTAGGCATACTTAAAGGTGGACCACACCCACTGCTGCTTTATTACAATCAGACTGATATGATTAGATCGCCCTCCTGCTGCTGACTCATCCAGGTAACACCTGGAGCGTATGAACAGCACCACACTCTCCATGATGCTCTCAGATTAGCTTTTATGGTAAAGACTTATCACTCATTGCTATGTATGAGAGCACTTTAGTAATCCCGAAAGACGAATGCCACGGAAAGCTGACAAACAGCACTCATAAATGTCCATAAATCAGATTACATATAGGTTTAATATCAGTCATAATAAACAGACTTTACACTCATTGTCATTCTTTATTTAACAAAAATCAGCCAGAAGCGGTGTCTGGAAGTATGATGATTCAGTAACTTGTAGAATCACTTTTCATCAGCAATACCTCGAAGTAAAGAAGCCTCACGGTGCTGTGGAGGAATTATGGCTCCAGGTTTTCTGGGATTCACATATGCACAGCTCTCTTAAGCTCCTCCCACCACATTTTGGGTTGAAGTCTGCACTTTCAGCTACTGCCGCTGGATTTGCTGCTGTGCTTGGGGTCATTGTCCTGCAGCATGATGTGATTTCATCCAGTCTGTAGCTGTTGGACAGAAGGTTCATCAGATGTTTGGTGGTGGAGAAACGCCAGCAGAGGGGGTCTGCCTTCATGTGCTGGGATTCTAGGTTGAAGGTAATTGTGAAATCATGACATCACTGATGACACAGTTGCTTTTCAGGGATGAGGTAGCAGGACAAAATAATGTGCAGGAAAGAACTGCTCCTACACCTCAGACCAAGACCTCCATGATGAACTGCTCGCAGGTGTCAGGTTGTTTGAGCGAGGCCGAGGCTTGCTGTGTTCCTGCAGAATGGGACCGTGGGAGAAGTAAAGCAAGTTTCTGATAAACTAACATTAAACGTTTGCAAACACCAGGATGCGTTGCAGCTGTTTTCAAGTAAACTGCTCCGGCTAATCCACCACTGCCTGGACATGCGTCTCCAATCACCTGCCCCTTCTCAGTCATAAAGCCCAAGAACCAGTTTTCCCATTGAACTCAAATTGTCATCACTGACAAACAGTTTGTTTCCCAGAAGTCTTTGCACTAACTGATGGACTGATGGACAAAATATGTCACCCAAGAAAAAGACAGAATGATTGAGGAAGTCACAGAGCACATCAGGTCAGTCTGACGCAGGGCTAACAAAGAGACAGACCTATGAACAATTTAGAATCACCTCACCAGCTGCATGTTTTTGGACTGTGGGAGGAAGCTGAAACCACACAGGCTCAGAGAAAACATGCAACCTTCACACAGAAAGCCAAATGGAGTGGAGTCAAACTCACGACCTTCTTGCTGTGAGGCCACAGTACTAACCACCACTACCTCTGATCACCAAACCAACAGCCCCTCATCCAGCTGCTCCACTTTAGTCTGCAACCCTTTATCGTCTCAGCTCTACCTGAAATCTGTTTGATTCGACTGCTCTGCTCTGGATTTCTTTCTTTTTCTTTGCTTGGATTAGTTCTCCAGACGCTGGACACTGTTCAGAGTTCTGCTTTGGGTGCTGCTCATGACAGCCAACAACCTGCCTCCATACTCTGCTCTGGCAAAATCCTCAGTGGTTCTAGTTAAAAGTGGTCATAAGTTGTTTTGATCCCACACACCCCAAAATTCAGTATTTGGTGAATAGTCACAAAACATGAGCTGACGATCAAAGTGACCCCCACCCCCACCAGGTGTTTGCTGGAGAGAATCAAGCAAACAGGAATGGTAGGTGTATGTGGTAGGTGTGGCAGGCTATGTGAGCCAGGAATTTGCCATTTGGGCAAGTAAATTGGAGGGCTTTGGGAATGGAGTTCAAGGTACTTCCGAATTGTTGTTGTTCAGTGAGATTACTGTCCAAAAAACATTTTTCAACCCTTGTCTTTCCAACCTGACTTTTAGGTTTTGGCCAAAATGCACAGAAGCCCACAGGATAATGTGCCACAGTTCTCCTTCCTTTGCAGATATTAAATCCTGTCATATCTGCACTTAATCCATAAGTGCATATGATCACTGGCCAACACTGTCAGAGCCCACCTACGTACTATGCCTCTGAGGAGATTTACTAGGTAAACAGTTATTGCTCACAGCATTTATCCTAAAAGACGCTGGGAGGAGTTAGACCAGGGTTGTCAAACTCAAATACACAGTGGGCAAAAATTCAAATCTCGAACAAAGTCGCGGGCTAACATTAATATTTATTGAAAAAAAAATCTACCTCCAGATATGAGAATGAATCTCTTCTAATGGACTCGAACAAGTTTTGCTGAAAAACTGAATATGGAACAAGCAAAGCTTAATACTAAACAATATATATATTAGCTGTATAATACCAGCAGGCCAGCTCTGATAGTAATTTGGTGTGGCTTTGCGCGGGCCAGAGTTTGACACCTATGAGTTAGACGGTTCGGCAGGCTAAGGTGGGGTTGGTAACTGTTTTAGAACGTAACAAGGTGTCTGTAAAATTCCTCCTGCCTCAGCTTCTTGCTGGAGGATTATGTCTTGGTTTAAAAGGGCATTGTCATGCTTTCACAGAAGTGTTTCTGGGGATGTGGAGGAAAATAGGACCAAAAACCCAGGACTCTTCACTGCAAATTAATGGATAGGCAGGTGTGGAGGAGAAGGATGCTGGAGACAGGTGGAGATGGAGGCCCTGAGATGGAGCAGCCAAAAGAAGAAGAATAAAATGAATGCGGCTATTTTCACAGGTATTACAACACAGTGTTGCATCCACGAAATTTTCACAAGGTTGACGGTTCGAAGTTACAAAGTTAGAGGTTAGCACTAACTTAGCATGCTAGCTAACACCTAAAGATGAGTGAAAAGCTAAAATGTATGACACCGCTATAACTGGACATAAAAAAGCAGGAAAGACTCGTTCAGTCTTTTCGCCAGGTGTAGGTATGAGAGGTTTGTGGTTTGTCCAGACTTTCTTTCAGCTGGAGAGAGAAGCGAGAAAGTTATGCACAGGGATGCATTTTAGCTGCATCCTGCTGGGACAGGACCAGCCCAACACCTGAGGCATCCACCTCCACTCTGGACCAGGGAGGGAGCTGCAGCAAAACACTGCTTCAGGCTGTCGAAAGCTTTTTGAGCTGTGGGGTTTCACTGGAGACCTTGGGAGAGGTGAGGTTTGTTAGAGGGGAGGAAACTTTACAGGAGTCCCGGGTAAACCTATAGCAAAGTTAGCAAACCCACAAACATGTGGAGTTGCTTTTTTCCAAACTGCTTTAAATTCAACTGGGTCTGATTTTAATTATCCCTTCTACACACTGAAACTGACTTGGCTTTAAAGTCTTAACCCTTGACGTAGAGTCGGGTGTCAGATGGACGTGGGTTTTGTGTTCCTGAAGAGACCTGGAGAAAATGAGTATGTCATAGGTAGACAAACACAAAACCCAAACGCAGAACCAGAGACAGACAACCAACTTCAAAACCAACTAGACTTTGTCTGAATCACGAAACTACTTAGGAGGAATAACTAGGCACAGGGTGTTCTCAGGAGCACAGGGGAAGGAGGGCTCATGGTGCGTGGGAGTCCGGTGTGGAGTTAAGAGGTGCACGGAAATGACCTGAGGATTTCGGCGAGGTCATGATGAACTTTGGGTACAGACGCGGTTCAGGTGACTTGGCAGTGGTGGTGGGTTCTACGGGAGGTGTTTTAAAGAATAATGGCAGTTTAGCTCTAATCTGAGATGCTATTTGTTCTGCAGTCAATATTTTGGGTTGTGGAAGATGAGCCAAGGGTGACTGAGGAGTGTTGGTAGCTGGTTCTCCTTTCAGTCCATCATTACGGCTGCAAAAAGGCTGCGTAGAGATTTTCTCCTCGCAGTCTGTCTCTTCGCTCATTGTCCAGAATTCTAGAGAATCTGACATATTCCACTTACCGTGTTTGAGGGAGAGCAACCTGTGAGCTGCTGCATCTGGATTTGTTTTTAAACTCCTCAAAGGAAAGATTTGGGTTAAACTGCTTCTCCCCACCTTAATGCTCTTCTTTGCAACAGTTTTCTGTTGACAGTCTGAATATGTCTGACTTTGCTGACCTAAAGCCAACAAGCACTGCATTAGAAAACCTAGCCTAGTGAGGGCGGGACTAACAGGACCCAAGCCCGCTGCGTCCAGCTTCTTGGATGGATCGCTCTGTCTAAACACAGGTAGGATTCACACACAGGGCTGCAAGTCAAAGTACACTGCATACAGTTTTAAAATCACCAGAACTCCACTATGGCTTTGCACATTTTCCAGACAGTTTCCAGACTCTGTCAATCCAAACAAAGACTGCTCATGACAGGGAATTCTCCAGGCAAACCTGAGCACAAGGAAAACACAGGCAAGTATCTCTCTCTAAATGGACACATGTACTCAAGGCGAGGAACACTAACTGTTGCCCAAAAGCAATCCAGTGAGGCCTGAAGATCTGCCACTCCCTGAAGAAGAGGCCACAACAAGGACGTCAGGAGCAGGTGCAAAATTACAGAAATGCACCAAAACCAGAACACACACACACACAGGACAGAGCACAGAGAGCTAGACGACGAGTCAGCTGGTGAGGACAGACACCCCTAATGATAGAATCACTCTCAGTGTGTCTCACATCATTGGGCAGTGATCAGCTGTTGAGCTGGGTGCTGGGGAGAGTGCCTCTCTGCAGTAAAGGACACAGAGCCACCGTGCAGCCACTGTCAGGTTATAACTTTGAATAGGTCTGCACTATTACACAATGGCAGCAGGGAGTTTCAGTTTCACACACATATCAAGAGCTATGTTTTGGTTGTTGAAATGTGTCTGAGATAAGGGTCTGGCACTGAACAGGCTTTAGAAATATCTCTGTGATAAAGAGGTAAGTGTGTTGAGCTTGGAAAAGAAAGGAATCCGTTCATAAACCTGAAGAAAGTGCTTCCGTGACATGTTTGCATCGTGGTTTTTTCACGTTTTCATTAAACAGCTCCAGTTCAGATGTCCTTGGGATGCTGAGCACACACGTGACTAAAACAACTCCACAACAACCTGAACTTGAACTCTGATGCCCCGATGACGTCAACAGCACACACCCCCACCTCTGACGTATTCGGTGCAAGCTCCCAACGTCCAGAAAAACCACTGAACCACTGCAGGAGGTGTGCAGGGGAGGGATCCTTCAAAGTCCCTGTCTTCTTTCCAGCACATACACCCAGCCTACAGACGCACACAAACAGTATCTGTGACCTTGACACGACATTGTTATATTGTTCAAACCTGTTTGACTTTGAAGGAAAACTTGAATAACGTCATTCCTGGAATTATACACATAATAACAGCGAACATCCACTCCTACAGCTAATGAGCATGAACTAGGAGTATCCCAAAACGCACAACCTACTGTAGTCATAGCATCAGCCACGCACAATTTAGCATCTTTGATTATTAGATTTAGTTCTCATGCCAGTCGTTTAGAAAGAGCAAACACTATCATAAGTCCTGGACTGGTAGTTAAGACCATAATCTCTGATGTCAGAGAGAAAGAATTTCTTAAACTCACAAAAACTAAGAAGCAGACGAGACTGACTCGTCTACTACTTTTCTTTAATCAAAAGCAAGAGAAATCCCCGGATTATCTCCCCTCTATTCCACAGTTATCTCTGATAAACTTCAGTTCAGTTTAATTTTATTTATATAGCACCAACTCACAACAACAGATGCCTCAAGGCGCCTTATATTGTAAGGTAGAACAATCATATGACCCCCTATGAGCAAGCACTTTGGCGACAGTGGGAAGGAAAAACTCCCTTTTAACAGGAAGGAACCTCCGGCAGAACCAGGCTCAGGGAGGGGCGGGGCCATCTGCTGTGATTGGTTGGGGTGAGAGAAGGAAGACAGGATAAAGACATGCTGTGGAAGAGAGACAGAGGTTAATAACAGATATGATTCAATGCAGAGAGGTCTGTTAATACATAGTGAGTGAAGCAGAAACACCCAGTGCATCATGGGAATCCCCGGCAGCCTACACCTACTGCAGTGTAACTACCCAGCCCTAACTATATGCTTTAGCAAAAGGAAAGAGTCAATATGACGTGAGTTCGGCTCTCGAGTTCACTTCATCTTAATCATGAGCAGAAAAATGTAACAAACAAATATTTAATTTTAGACACCAATTCAAACACAAGTGAAAAAATCTCAGTCAGCTGTGAAACGATTAAACAAATGATTCCCAATATAATCACGCTTGTGAATACCTGAAGAAAGGAATACGTAGCTCCACAGTCGAAAATAAAAGGATCGATGTGACTGTACGTCTGATCCTATTTTATGACTTGTATTGCATGACATCGGTGAGGTCATCTACACTGAGTATTGGCAGTTTGGGGATGTTACTCTGTGGTTTAGTTCACTACTAAAAGAGTTTCACAGACTTATTTCCAAAGGAAAACAGGAAGGAGATTCAGTTCATACTTTATTCGTTCTGTGTAACACTTTATCATACGGCCCATCTATATTATAAAAGTGACCAGCTCCGATTCAGGGTCCACAAACAGCCACCGCGTGAGGCCAAACGTACAGCTATTCACTGCCTGCTTCCTGTTCACGGTCTTTGGGCTAAGATCCAGTCTTCCTGCCCTGAACCTCAAACTAAATCTGGCTGCTTTCCTCAAACTCAACAACAGAAAATCTCTTTGGGTGTCTGGAAGGTTCTGTTTGACTGTTCCAGGGCTGACTTGCATCCCATTATCAGAAAGGATGAGATAGATATTTGCTGTGTCAGGACCAAGAGTCACATCCACTGCATACTTCTAGGCCCTCTTCACTTCACAGCTCGTACATTTCTGAGCGTCTCCTGCAGCTTATCAACAGTTCTCTTTCTGCCGCCACATAACGGCTCAACTTTGCCCTCGGTCCAGTGTTCGGTGGATGGAACAGACTTCGGGAACGGGAAACTTTGGAGGAACTGGAGTTTTTCCAGATCTTAGATGAAGCTGTCAGTCTATTCCTCCTGCAGCGGTTTGCATAACGTGAGCAGCAGAAATAAAAGTGCAGTTTAATGTGAAAAACAGGGACACGAGCGTCGCCGTGCAGTGTGCCGTAGTTGTTCAGAAGCTGCGTCTGGTGAACGGTGAACACATCCAGACAGATGGAGCACAGACACTGCAGACAGGAAGCTGCTCTTATGTCTATGAACAAAAGCATGTGTTATTACAATATCAGCAATAAACAAGCAGACATTTAAAGTAGGGAAATGGAGAAATAAAAGCCTGGAAACTGCAACACAGATGAGAAGAGACGTGGGCAGAAAAAGGATGCGTTAGGCGTTTTTCTGACACTGTCCTTGGGAGCGTACTCCCTGTTCTTGATTTCTCTTTGATTTCTGGTTCAGATACACTGACTTCTCTGGCTTTGCTCACTGGCTGTACTCAAAGTCTCTGCACTTCTTTACAGAGAATCCTGTCAGAGGTGATCCAGCTCTTCTATTCTCACCCTGACATTACAAAGTGAAGCCTGTACTGACCTGAAGCGTCCACGTCTGCTGCTTTTCTTATACGATGCAGTCGGACAGAGCTGCAGCGAGGACACAAAAATAAATGGACACACAAACCAGACAAAGCTTAACACCGAAGGAAAAGTTGGAAACTTACACATCAGTGGATCCTGCACAGATCCTACAAGTAGATAAAGAGAACCAGATTAAACAATTTTTAGGGGAAAGTGACCACGTGTGTGAGGGCGGACAGCTCAAGGACAGAGAACATAACAGTGAATTTCTCAGCAGGTCCCGACAGATGGCCCCGCCCCTCCCTGAGCCTGGCTCTGCCGGAGGTTTATGAGATAAGATCAGCAGAAACAGCAGAAAGTGACAGTGCAAAGTTACATAGCAAACATTAGAGAACACAACTGTACAGAATAGAATAGAATATACAGCAGGATAAAAATAGAATACAAATGCTGTATACAACTGAGTAAAAATACAACTTTGTCAGAAAAGAGTATTGCACTTAGTCTTATTGCACATGTGTGGATGAGTTTGATCAGTTGGAGTCTTTGTTGTGGAGTCTGACAGCAGTGGGGAGGAAAGACCTGCGAAATCTCTCCGTCCCACACCGTGGGTGCCGCAGTCTCCCACTGAAGGAGCTGCTCAGTGCTGTCACAGTCTGCTGCATGGGGTGGGAGATGTTGTCCATCAGGGATGACAGCTTAGCCGCCATTCTCCTGTCACTCACCACCTCCACTGAGTCCAGAGGGGATCCTAGAACAGAGCTGGCCCTTCGGATCACCCTGTTCAGTCTCATCCTGTCCCCGGTAGAGATGCTGCTGCCCCAGCAGACCACACCGTAAAAGATGGCTGAGGCCACCAGAGTCATAGAAGGTCTTCAGGAGTGGGCCCTCCACTCCAAACGACCTGAGTCTCCACAGCAGCCTGCTCTGCCCTTTCCTGTAGAGGGCGTCTGAGTTATGAGACCAGTCCAGTTAAAAGGGAGTTTTTCCTTCCCACTGTCGCCAAAGCGTCTACCTTACAATATAAAGCACCTTGAGGCGACTGATGTTGTGACCTGGTGCTGTGTAAATAGAATAAACTCATTTAAATAGAATGAGGTGGTCAGGTGTGTGTTTGTTTTTTATTTTGTTCTCAGGAGGAATCATGTGTCTCTTACCAACAGTCAACTGCAGCAGTGACAGTCGCTGCTTCACATCGAGTACAGACTACCAGGAGCATCACGCCCTCTGGTGGCTGGAACCAGTAACGGGAGCTCATGTTGTGAAAGGCACAAATCTGAAAACTTCAGGCTGCCTTCTGCTCACGCGTGAAGTTTGTGGGGCTGAACAAGCCAAGCAGTGAGTGCAACATGAAACTAAAGAGTAATAACAACAATAGAAAGTGCTCATCCCAGAAATCCACTGTGACTTCTACTTACATCCACTTCTTGCTGTGAACTTTGTCGCAGTTTCAAACACGCATTTTACCGTTGCCATCATATGAACTACCCAGTGTGCCTGGCAAGACTGGTTTTAACAAATTGCAGGTTATATATTTATATCTGCACTGAGCCACTTTTATAAAAGGCTAATTAAGAAAAGGAAACCTAAATGGTGATTGACTTAGTAGATGTTTGGTTCGATTGAAAATCTGACAGCACAAGTTAAATGACCGCCGTGTTCTGTGTGAGGAAGCATGAATGTAACGACTGTTCGCTCAGAAAGGTCAGCCTCACAGATGAGAGAGAAAAGAGGCATGAACAGAGTCACTGGCTTCATGTCTGGGAACGACGAGTGTGCCTGTTCAAGTTCACATGAAATGTGCACTGTCTGACCTGCTGGGGGCGCAAAAGAGCCCACCGCAGCCTGTCGTTACAGAGCGGACGCAGGCTCTGCCACGCGAGACGACGTTATATTTGAACCAGCTTTTCACAGTCCTCAGGGCTCCTGGGGCCTCTCAGCCCATCACTGTCTGGAGCTGCACACTAAATGAAATCAGTAATATATCCTGGGTAGAAAACTATACAGTTGTATTGTTAGCTTAAGGATAGCGATGACAGATATATGAAGCAGTATGGAAAACATATAAAGATAAGAAACAATCTTAAATGTTAGGTTTGAAATACAGTTTTTATAATGCGACACGTTTCACAAACACACAACAGCATTCAGTCTCTTATGTTCTTTAGATTGGTCAGTTTGGTGTCTCGCTGTTTCAGTGTTACATTCGTGGATTTACTCCTTCGCCCCGTCACTGTAAGCGTGTGTCACGTGACCCTCTGACCGGCTCCTTGGTGCCGCAGCCACGGACCTCAGCTGTCGTCGTCAGGACGTTCCAAAGAGAACCTTCCAGAGGGGTCTGGGATGAACCACTTCTCCCAGCGATCTAAATGCACAGCAGGGTAATTCCAGGGTTTGAACGGGCCATTCCAGTGCAGCAGGTGCGCCTCCTGGAGGAAGTTCTCTGGGTAATGGACATCCGGACTCCAGCCTGGACACACAGCGAAGCTTTTTGGAAACTGAGCTGACGGTGGCACTAATATTCCAGCTGTGTGTGGAGAGCAATCTTACCCAGGTGCCTGACGTGCCACAGAGGGTCCAGTATCGTGTATTTGTCATGAAACACGATTAGCATGGGTGGGGTTGCCACGCCCCCTGCCATGGCACTGCTGTATATGTTTTGTCTGTTGGTGAGAAGGGTTTAAAATCAGATGCAGTGGCCAGTGAAAACAAAAGAAAGAGATTTTTTTGTTATACACCAGTGAGCCTCCATCAGCTACCTCTGCAGGGCTCCGAACAAAACAGTTTACGTCACCCATCTGCTGATGGGATCAATACGCTCGTGGGGGAAAGTACTTTTTAGTGCTTAAACCTAATCAATGAAAAAGTGACTGATAACAAACAATACATGAACAAATGAAAACCACATAAACAAAGATAAAAAGATAAAACTCTAGACGATAATCACAGTTTCCTGACACACCCCGGCTCTTCAGGAGACGACTCTTTTAGTGTTGCTTTGGCCGGTCACAGCACGCATGCAAAAGGACTCTGTGCATAATTCAGACATGCCAACCGCCTCTGAAATAACTCTGTAATTGGGATGAAGTAGGGAAGAATTTTGGGAGCCGGAGAGGAACGAGGTACAACACATAAGTACGGGATATCACGCCCTCGCGTGTCCTGGCTGAAGAAACCTTTATTCACGCCTTTAAGGCAGATGGCGTGTGATGACACGCGCACGGCCCCGCCGGCACATATAGCCGCTGTCATCACAGTCATCAGTTCGATAGCCGCTCTTCACCGAGCCAAACTGCTCAGTGGGGCCACCTTGTGTTGTACCTCGTTCCTCTCCTTCAGGGAACAGAAGTTATAGACATAACTATTCGTTCCCTTTCAGTCGATTCACTCGGTACAACACATAAGTATGGGACATATATACAGGCCCCACAGAGCAGTCACCGAACCGGAATCGGACCACCACATCCTTAGTGAGTGGTAGACCCAGCAGAAAGGACAGCATGAGCCACCGAAGGGCCTGTAACGTCCAACCGATAAAACTGCACAAAAGTGTGCGGTGATGCCCAACTAGCTGCCGCACAAATATCAGCTACAGGCACCCCTTTAAAAAGAGCCCATGAGGTTGCCATCCCCCTGGTGGAATGAGCTCTCACCCCCTGGGGCAAAGCAAGACCACCGGTGCCGTACGCCAGTGAGATAGCTTCTATAATCCAGTGGGACAGCCTCTGCTTGGACAGAGCTCTACCTCTATTTGGATTAGCGAAGCAGACAAACAGCTGGTCACATAAACGCACACTCTGAGTGTGCTCAATGTAGGTGCGTAGCACACGCACTGGACAAAGAGAATGCATCCTCCTCTGCTCCTCAGATGCAAAAGGAGGGGAGCAAAAGCTCAGCAACTCAAACTCCACTGAGCTATAAGACGCAGGCATGATCTTGGGAAAATAGGCAGCATTTGGACGCAATACAACCTTGAGACCATCAGGAGAGAACTGTGTGCAGGAGGGATGCACAGAGAGCGCATGAAGGTCACCCACTCGCTTTGCTGAAGCCAAAGCGAGAAGTAATGCAGTCTTATATGAAAGAAATTTCATATCCACAGACTCAGTGGGTTCAAACGGGGGGCTACAAAGGTCCTCCAGCACCAAAGTCAAGTCCCAAGCAGGGACACTGGACTTAAGCACGGGCCTCAGCCGGCAAACTCCTTTCAGAAAACGTATGGCGAGGGGATGTGCACCTGGTGTCACCTCGTCAAAGCCAATATGACAAGCAGATATAGCTGCTGAATAAACCTTAATTGTTGAAAATGAAAGGCCCTTATCCAGCAGCTCCTGCGGGAATGTCAAAACACTGAAATGGGAGAGTGTGGCGGTCCTGGCACCATTGCTCGAAGGCTCGCCATTTGTAAGCGCACAAGCCTCTAGTAGATGAGGCCCTAGCGCTCTGAATTGTCGCTATCACACTAGGTGGCAAACCCTTAGCAATCAAGTTTAACCTCTCAGCAGGTAAGCATGAAGGCGCCACAGATCCGGGCACGGATGAACCACTATTTGCCCCTTGCCTCTTGCCAAATAGATCCCAGATCTGAGCCACTATTAAAGGGTGCAACCTCCATTCTCTCACCAGAGGACCCCCTGGAGAGAAGGTCCGGCCCCAGGTTCAGGTGGCCTGGGGCATGGGTGGCTCTTAGAGACAGAAAATGAACACCATAACAGCAGAGAGCGAGACAGCTTCAACAGGGGAGGAGAGCGTGTTCCTCCCTGCCTGTTTATGTAAGACACCACTGTTGAATTGTCCGTCCTGACTAAGACATGCTGGCCTCCAGGACTGGACGGAAATGCTTTAGAGCTAAGAACACTGCTAACAGCTCTAAGTGCGGACCAGATCCCTCTCACTGATGCACACTCACACAGCGCTCCCCACCCTCTTAGGGAAGCATCTGTGGACACCACCTTGTGAAACAAAACCCTCCCAATCCGAGAGCCCTGATGCAGCAGCCCGGGCTCCCTCCAAGGACGGAGAGCTAGCATGCAAGACGTGGTTACCGGCAGCCTCCTCCGGAGCTGACGCGATGCACACAAACGGTGAGAGAGAGTCCAGCGTTGAAACGCTCTCATTTTTAACAGTCCAAGCGGCACTACGGCGATCATAGATGCCATCGTGCCCAACAAGCTTAATATGGTCTGGAAACGCAGTCTGCGTCCCAGCTGAAACTGAGCGAGGCAGCGATGAAACGCGGCCACTCTGTGCTCCGACAAACGTGCGCGGCTGGAAAGCGAGCATATTTCCAAACCGAGGAAAGAAATCTGCTGACTCAGGATTAGCGAGCTCTTTTGAACGTTCACAGAGAACCCCAGTGTCTGAATGTGTGACAGAACCAGCGACAGCTGTGTCTCCGCCTGCTCTCTGGAGCAAGCTACGAGAGCCCAGTCGTCCAGGTAGGCTAAGATGCGGATGCCTCTCTTTCTGAGGGGCGCTAGCGCTGCCTCGGCACATTTTGCAAAGGTGCGAGGAGCGAGCGACAGCCCGAACGGCAGCACTAGGTACGGAGGATGTGATCTGTGGTGACTCTGACCTCGTTAAGAAGAGGTGCCAGCGGGCTGTCATCAGGAACCAGCGATCCGAGCTCCACCAGGCACATCGCCCGGTACGTCTGGAGCATGGTGACGGAGCTCATGGCGTGAGCAGTGCCGGCCTGAGCCCGATAAATCTTCTTCTTCATAGGGGGTGGGTTAGCTAAGTCCAATTCCATGTACTGTCCATAGCCGGGCACAGTGGCGCGGGTAGACAGAGGTTTGTCCTATGATGCTGTTAGCTCGCAGAGAAAGTCTGGGAACATGGGAAGGCAGTTTTTGGCTGTTGCGGGCTCCGGTGGGAGGAAAAAACCCGCGAGCCGCGACGGCCTCTGAGCTGGCGGAGGAGAGGGCCAGTCCACCTGCAGCTTCTCAGCAGCACGGCGAAACAGGGAGGAAAGAGAAGTCCGTCAGCGCTCCTGCATGGTTCCGGCTCGTCATCAACTAACCCGTCAACATATTCCATGTGGTCAGCCCAGCTAATTGCGGGGACATCGACCGGATAATCCTTGTCCTCGGACTCGGACGAAGCCGGGGCTCCAGACTCTGAAAGGAGAGGGTCATGCGGTGGGACAGCGGAGCGTCCCAGCACTTTTTCCACAAACGTCACCCGTCTTTCCAGGGTCGAGCGCCGGAGCTGGCGACAAAACGCACAGGCTTCGGGCTCCATCAATGCTCTCCTAGCGTGGCCGATCCCCAGGCAGACGGGGCAGGCATTGTGCTGGTCGCTGTCGTGCAAAGAGAAACCACATCCCTGAGGACAGGGGCGAACAGAAGATTTGTGCTTTGCTCGCTTAGGTTTGGAGTCCAAAGTTCAAAAACGCAAAGCAAAACGCTACACAGGAAAACTTGAAATTAGCACTCCGCGGGCAGCCTACGCACCAACTGCACGGTGGAGACTAACACTAGGGCTGCCACGATTAGTCGACTAGTCACGATTACGTCGACTAATCGTCGACGACTAATTTAATAGTCGACGCGTCGTTTGAAGCTTTGTAAGATCACAAAAGATCACAAAAGACGCAGGAATCCTCCTGTACCCGCATTAGTAGGCCGATTATGTTACAGCGACACGACGAAGACTGTCCAAATTCAAAGACTCCGACAAATGGACCCTTCATTTCCCCAGATTTGAAGGATGGGTGGGGTGTATACTTCGTGGCCCAACCTATCCCAGAATTCATAGCGCGGCCCAGCTCAGTTTCCAACAATGGCGGCAGCTAGTTAGTTTTAGAATCAGAATCAGAATCAGAATGGGGTTTATTGCCAAATGTTGAGCAGGTTTACAACATTAGGAAATTGCTGCGGTGCTTCAGTGCAAACATGCTGTCATAAATAGCACTTAAATAGACATGAAAAAATAAAAGTAGGGATAAGAATTAAAAGTGCTACGTGGAAAGATATGTGCATGAGATATACATGAGATATATACATGAGAATAAGAATTAAGAGTGCTACGTAGAAAGATATATACATGAGTGCAGGTGGTGATCAGTGCCAAACATGGAATGATGCAGTGACACAGCGTAGGGTCATGTGTTAGTGGCGGGTACAGTCATGTGGTTATTGTTCATGTGTCCAACAGCAGAGGGGAAGAAACTGTTCTCATGGCGAGAGGTTCTGGTGCGAATGGACCGGAGCCTCCTGCCTGAGGGGAGCAGGTCAAACAGACTGTGTCCAGGGTGAGAAGGGTCAGCTGAGATCCGAGCTGCACGCCGGATTTTAACTTTACTCTTATTATTCTTTCTGGGTCACAAAATAAACGTTTAACATATTTTCAGGCGAGAATGTAGCTGTGTGAACCTCAAATATCTGCTCAGTTTATCAGGACATCACATATTTTCAAAAGCGCTCCGACGTTTTCGGAGACGTCTGTTACCCACTAGCTCGATAGCGAGCCGGGGGCTAGGCTAACTAGAGCCGTGAGAACACCGGACTCCCGGCAAATCATTTTCAAACCCACCGCCGTCTTTGGCTACTCAGGTTAAATATATATGAGTCACTTAGATAACTTAAAATGTTATTGTTTGGCTTTTTTCAGTATTTTATTTGTTCCTGAGTAAATCGGTTTGGCTGAGATTAAAGTTATAGTTTTTACACAGCTGAATAAACGTCAAGCAGACAGCTGATTATCAGAAGTGTGAGACTCTGGAGAATATACTCCAGTGTCCTGTTATATTTTAGAAAGCAAGGAGTTTATTAAACTTCACCGAAACAATCTGCAAATTTCATTTAAATGTAATAAACTATCATCTTGTCTTTATTTTTAGTTAGCACCTTAAACACAAAGCTGTAAGCTAATGATAGTTATATAAGAGCAGATGCTGCTGGTGCAATAAGCTGTACGCTGTACGTCCAATGGATGATGATCTGATTAGTCGACTATCAAAATAATCGTTTGTGGCGGCCCTAGCTAACACCAACAGGGGCAGTCCAACTCAGCAGAGGTGTTCTCCGCGAGGTGAAGAGCGTAAGAACTGAGGGACGACTGTGATGACAGCGGCTATATGTGCAGGCGGGGCGTGCGCGTGTCATCACATGTGAATAAAGGTTTCTTCAGCCAGGGCACGCGAGGGCGTGATATCCCGTACTTATGTGTTGTACCGAGTGAACTGACTGAAAGGGAACAGCTCTGTGTACGTATCTCACCCCAAACCACAGCACTGCTGCAACATACAGAGGCTAGTTAGCTAACTGTAGTTACGAGTGGTTCAATGGCTTTTTACAGTATATCTGTGGGATATCGCTCGCCATCACAGCTGCTTCACTCTAAATGCCAGACACTGGCCTTCATATGCAAAACTGTAGGAACATCTGCAATAAAAGGTTTAAATCCACAAACACACTTTTAGTAAGCTGACAGATGTAACGACAGGTAGGTCATGTAGGGAGTGACGTGTGGCTCTTCGGGGTCAACTTAATAAAGTTTTATTGGTTGAAAGCTGACACAAAGCCTTTATAACTTACAACTGTGATCCTTACAGGTTTGCTGTGCATTGTCGACGTATAGACAGTACCGTATAGAGATCTAAAATATGTAGCGCTTGACCTTTGACCTCTCTTTCAAGGTAAAATAAGATCAAAGTTTCATAAACCAAATCTACTGTTCATATTGGTAACATTTAGGAAATGACACTAGTTTAAGGAGTTTACCTGAAATTCTCCTCCATCCACTTCTCCAGCTCTTTGGTGACCTTCTGCTTCTTCCACTCGTTCATATCTGCCACAAAGACTCCAGGGTTGAAAGAGCAGTCGCTGGGGTTGATGCCCAGGTCTTTCACTTCCTGTTTCCTGTAGTCCAGGAAGCCCATGTAGGTTGTCTAGGGGACGAGCTCAGAGGAGAGAATACCAAATAATAATGACTGAATCCCTCCCACATGTTACTATGTCAAATAAAACCTCTTTAATGTGAGATTTACACGAGGCATAAAAGTCTAACATCATAACAGAAGCCGTAAAAATCCACCTGCATCCCGATGCTGCGCACCGTCTCGTGTGTGGAGGGAAGGTCGCAGTCTGTGGCAAAAGCAGCTGCGTGTCCTGGCTTCAGCTTGATATTAAACAGATCCCTGATGTCACCTGAAACACAACCAGACTGCTGTATTTGTCCCCATCCTGATACTCGTCACACTTTCATGCTTCAGATCCTAAAACTCATTTTAATAATTAACAAACAGAACCCGAGTAAAGGCAAATGATGATGTATTTATTTAGAGATCTTCTGGGTTTAGTTCGTTCTCTAGGAGCCAATAAAGGGCTCCTTTGACTTCACTGGGTCATGTCAGGGTCTACCTCTGAATTCAGCCGTTTAGTAACTCTGTGTGACGCTCCTCGGTAGCACAGTTGTGTCTAATGTAGAAGATTACACATGTGTGTACAGATCATTTAAACACTTATTGAATCATTCGGTTTAATATGGAATCCTTTTATTAGACTGACTGTAGACATGCGTACCCTGCACGATGATGTCATCATCTAAGTATATAACCCTCGAGTGGAGGATGTCGAGCAGAGGGAGGTAAAACCGCACAAAGTTGAGCTGCAAAACAAAGTTTTTTATTTCTTTGAGACAGGAACTCTGTGCTTGGTTTGGCTGATGGCACGGATGCAGCACTCACGGGATGTAAGAGATCGGGTCGAGATGAATCTGGCTTCACCTTTCCAACAAGGACCATCGGGTTAAATTCCACTATCTTGTAGCGGATGCCTTTGAGTTTTGTCTTCTCTATGTACCTCCTACGTGACACAAAAGGAAGATTAGGTGAGAAATACTCACTTTGGGCAACAATACTGGGAGAAAACCACTGATCTCCATATTTGGAACAAAGTGCGGTTCATATTTTTGTAGTTCAAAGATGCACCTCGTGAGTTTGACAGCATCACGAAGAGTAACAACGTAGAAGAAAACACTGGCGTCTGTGTTGCTGATGATGCTGTTGATGGTTGCCATGGAGGCACCCATGCGCTCCTCTGATGCACAGATGACGACAGGCACGACATCATGCGCTTCTGCAGCGTGTTCCTGAGAAACTTGTCCTGCATTCTTGGGGCTTTTCCTGTTCTCTGTCAGGAATCAGGAGTTTAGACTGGTTTATGCTCAATTTCAGTGGGATCCTTTTCACTTAAGGAGAGTAACATATTTCACATTTGGAACATTAGTGAGTATTTCTCAGATTAAGTAGTGAAGACCAACGCTGACGCACCTGAGAGTCTTGGCCGAGTGGAGGCTCTGAGCAGTGTACTGCGCAGGAGGAGGCACACCATCAGCACCAGCAGCACCAGCAGGATCCGATTGACTGAAACACGATCGCTCAGTGTTTGAGTGCAAAACTAAAGAAGTTTGTCTCAAAGCAGATTGATGCCGTAAAACAACAAGAGCTGTCTACGTTTAGAAGGAACATCATAAACCACAGACTTGTGCCTGACCTCATCTGTCAGCTTGCCCATCATCACTGTGTCTCATGCACATCCTGCACCATCCTCACATGTCCTCCTTTGACACGCTATCACATGCTCGCTCTACATCAGCAGAGACAGAAACTCCCTCTGATCCTCTCTATTCCTCTCCATCAACTGATATCCTCATGTTGGTGATGTCCAGGATCAACATTGGATCTGACCAATCACACCGTTGTGACATCATAGCTGTCCACTCAGGGAAACAGGTCAGGGTCAGGATGTGATTGTGGTTAGGGCTGAGTGATGTGACGGTGTTTCCATCACTACAGTGTGATCGATGTTGAACCAGGACCGACATCAGTTTGTTGATCCAGGAACATCAGCACGGCGACATCAGATTGAGCCTCCACCAACACAGTCAAAGGAAAGTACAAGTAAGAATAATAAAAAATAAAAATGAGGCTCTTTATGGCTGAGCCAGACAACAGTCTGCTGTTCATTAGCTCAGGTTGGCTTAAAGCGACTGAAAGCTTTAAACCAAAGAAAGAAAAAAGACTTCACAGAGACGCTGGCTGCAACAATAGGCAGGTAACGGCTACCTTTATGCTAGCAATGGTACAGTGATTCTCAGTCGCACAGCAAAGACAGAGAATAAATCATCCCATAAATAATTAAGTGATTATCAGCTGTTACTATAAAAAGTAAAACATGTCCATTTTCAAAATGCTTTGTGTATTTCCTCCAGCTGTGAGACACACCAGAGAGGAAGGAGGGTCTGCAAACACAAGCGTACTTTGGTTTTTGTGCAGCCGTCCGGGTACTGTAGCTAGTGCTAACTGGAGTCTGCACAGCATCCTGACTCGTTACCTAGAACCACGGATTAGTGAAAGCACTTAAGGATTGCTCTCACAGTATGAGAGAATCCAGTTACCAGTCGAGTTAAGTGTTAAAGGTTTGGCTAGTAGAAGGTGGATTTCCTGAAGGCGAGTAAAGTGGAAAATGTGCCTTTTCTGTAGAAAGAAAACAGCGTGAAAAACACTGGAGTTACTGAAATTTGCACACATGCAGCTTTTACTTTTTAACAACCGCATGCAGTTCAGGAATAAGTCGTTACAGCCTGCTGTCTATCCCATTCCATAGATATTTGGTGCATGTGCATGGCTGCTTCCTCTTCCTGGGGAAAAATAAGGGGACCTTTACTGGCAACAGCTGTCCAGTGGATGCACAGTGGACGTGAATGCAAAGCACATGCAGACAACACAATCTGCTAACGTTACTTCTCAGCTACATGTCAGCTAATACTGCTGGACGACATGAATCAGTCTTTATCCATTTGCATCACACTTTGGTTACACTTACTTTTTCTCAGGAGAGCCATGTTTTCTATTTGCTTCCAGGGACATCTGCACACACACCAGAACAGAGAAGGAGAGAGCTATGAAGCCACTTCTGAGGAGCAAAAGATGAAATATTTTGTAATTTGGCCCCTCAGGGAGGGGAGCCCTGAAACCTGCCAACACAGCTAACAGCCCTGAAATGTGTTTTTATTTCTAAAGATGACAGCTCTCATATGTTTGCAGTGCAGGGAGTGTTACTGTCAAACAACCTGATGACTGCTGTTTAGAAGCAGCGTCTTCTACAGCTGTGAATAATCTGAGGTAGTCTGACAGAGTACAGCTGTAACCCTACGAACACAAAGCAGAGAGGCCGTCTGTGCAGAACAATCAGTCCTTACGTGTTCCTCTCTCAGCTGCTCGCGTTAGGAGTCACCGCAGCGCAGCATCCGATCTCGCCCTCCCTCTAAACATCACTGCACTCCTCATCAGTCTTTGGCTGCTTTTTAGTCATTTTGAGGACAGTACCTGACCATACTGGGAGGGATATTTCTTTTGTTTGACCAGTCACTCAACACTTACTATTAAAGTGTAAAAAAGGCATCCTGTCATAAAACATACAGCTTTTCCCATTTCTTTAGTTGAATCTGCAAAAAAATGCCCAAAAGCATAAAGCAGTATTTTACATAAACAAGCTGATTCCCAAAGAGCTGACATATGCTGTGTACACGTGGACGACAAATGAATGGCAGGCCTAAAAAACTATTTGAAGCAAATGAAGAGCATGGGTAAAATCCAGCAAACGCCTGACCTGAGGGCTGGAGCTGGGGCTTCGGCCCATCCATCTACCATTTGTCAAAGTCTCGTTAGAAACGGCCTCAATTCAAATTGTTGTCCGTATGTATGGAAGAGGTTAGGGGAGAGGTACAGCAGTGCGTGTCCAGAGGCATGTGTAGGGGAGGCTCTGTCACGGTGTGGTGTCGGGGATCCTATCACACTGGGATTAGGAATGATAACAGTGGAATCGTAACACTAGCAGGAAGGAAGCTCGTATCTCTGAAGTGTGACGTACACGATCATTCCTAAGCCAGTAGGTTTGTTTCTAAGCTTGAACAAAAGCTACAGTGAAAAGTAACACAAAAAGACCTTTGCATGAAGCAGAGTGATGTGACCAGACACAGATTCAGTGAGACAAGGGCTGACACGTGGCTGAGTCCAAAGTATTTCCTTCCTTTCTGGTGCCGGCTGCATCGGGGCATGTGTTTGCCTACCAGCCTCTCAAACCTTTATACAAATACAACAAATGCTCACACAGTGAACGGAGGGGTGAAGTCTCCCCTTTCATGAGACAAATAAGGGATTCTTACCAACACCCCATTAATTATGCTTTAAGTTTAAAATGTAAAATCTGCCCAGAGAGGATGGCAGCTTGATTAGCTCATAATGACGCCTACTCTGCAGCCTTTCACCAGAGCTGCTGTCAGCTGAAATACAACAGGACTTGCAGTTTGTGTCCTGCATTTGTTTCTGGTTTATTTGCTGCTCTTCAGAGAATTCAGAAACATCTGGAACTGCTTAGCTTTAGCTGGGAAGAGCAGAGCTGCCCAACAGCTGGGCTGCATTTGAACAACTCATCATTTACAGAAGTTACACTTTAGTATTCTTGTATGTAATATGTCCTCTTAATGCATCTCAGTGCAGTTTCACATTGTCAGTGTCAGTTTATACCAATAGTTTAACAAGTGCGTGATATTATACTTAGATTTAGAAAACCACTTTTTCACCATCAGCACAAAGTCCTCACGGTGTGTGAATCTGTGATGGTGCAGTGCAGAAACCATCACTCTGAAAACAGTTTGTGTTTGTCCTCTGTCCACAAAGAGCCATTAATGTAGAGAAGTAACTGAAACAGACGCTTTCACCAAGCGCTGGGAGCTGAAGTTAAAAGCTTAGATGGAAATCTTTAAGCAGAGCACGTTAGTGTAAAATGACAAAAAGCTCTATGGTTTACTTAAACCCTTACACATTACAACATCATGCAACCATAACAGACATAAAACTATCTGTAGAACAAAAAAGAGGAATAAAAGCTCCTTTAGATGGCAAAGCATGAAGGTGTGTCAGTGCTGCTTTGATACGACAGCCATCTTTTGTTTTTAAGTGCAGTACAAAGTCAAATGTTTGAAACACACTCACCAGCAAGAACAGCGTGGAGGTTACAGCTAGTCCCATTCGTGGAGCTGATGGTCCATGTTGTAAAACCTCTGAGGACTGAGACTCACCCGCTTTTCTCTCCCCCCACCTTTTCCTCCAGATGTGACTCGTCTTGTTGGTCTTCTTCTTGTTAGCCAGATGCTGGATTATCTCGTTTAGAAGACCAGTGACGGCAATATCTGATCCACTTTTGGTATTTTGTCAGAGAGAAAAAGAAAGTCTGTGATATTACCCTCATGAGATGTGTTAACATTATTCCAGTAATCATTTATTAACCTAAATTTTCTTTATTATTTAACTACATTAAAGACAATTTAGAGTCTAAACGACCAAAATTGTCTTTAATGTAAAGAGCAAAGTGATTTGCAACGTGAACTCTCTAAAGTTTAGAGAGCCATATCACGTTGCTACAACAACTACATCTCCCACAATCCACATGGCCACGCCCTCCTATAAGGGCAATGATGCTCTTTCTTTCCTAATCCAAGTGACGGCTCTAACCTTGTTTTGACTGTTGTATAAAAGGTTTCTCATCAAATTGTAGCAATATGTACACACTGTATAATTCAGGTCATTTTAATCTTAAATTGCAAAAAAAAAATCTATTAGTGCTCATAATAATATTTAGAATTTTGATCAAGCTATAAGTACGTAAAAAACCAAACACTTGCGTGCTTTATGTTGGTTTCAGAGGTACAGGGTTAGGTCATGGTTGGCCACGTGATTTTAAGCAGCTCAACCAGGAATCGCGCTGGTAAACAGGCCAGCGTGTGTTCTTCAACACTTCAGAGTAACTGTTCTTATTTTGGCCCGTAGGCCAGTTTCTGCTCCAGCATTTAACTTCCACCCAGCATGGATGAAAACACTTCGAAGCTGCTAGTGAAGCTCACTCAGGACGGACAGTTGGCCGCGCTGGAGAAACACATAACATTAGGCGGCTCGACTGCGGCGCAAACTGTCAGTGGCAAACACTTCGGCAAGTCGGGAGACACCTTGCTGCACTACGCCGCAAGGCATGGACACCTGGACATTGTAAAGTACCTGATAAAGAGGGTTGGCTTGGATGTAGAGGTGTACAACAACGACTATAAGAGGCCGCTACACGAAGCAGCCTCCATGAGCCACAAGGACTGTGTTAGCTACCTGCTCCAAGAAGGCGCCAAAGTGGACAGTCTGAAGAAGGCTGACTGGTGAGAAAGAACCTGTTAACGTGTTACTACATTACTGTAACCCTACTCCAAAAGGAAGGAGGAAGAAGTAAGCGCCATCTTTCCCGGGTTCACTTTAAAGCTGGCTTCGCTGTGGGAGGGGTTACCGCCCTTCGATAGCTCAGTTGGTAGAGCGGAGGACTGTAGAGGCTGAATGCTGACATCCTTAGGTCGCTGGTTCGAATCCGGCTCGAAGGAGTTATCTTTTTTAACTCGACAGAACAGTACAACTATAAACAAATGGCGTAATATTAGCTAAATATACCTGAAGGAGCGGCTTTACTTTTCTTTAATATACTTCAATAAATTTGTGTTTCTAGTTGGAAATCGAAGGGGCTTATTGGTAAAAATAGCTGACAATACAATACGTTATTACAATTAAATGTACATTATTTCAAATTCAGGCTTTACAGTCCAGCCCTGTTAAACACTGACTGTTCTACAGTGCTCAGACTGTATCTGTGTGCTCCGTTTGGGGTGTATTCAGTACGGTCGTTTAAAATTAACATGAAAGAAATTGTAATATTATTTTTTTCATAAGCTACTCTTAAAATGTGAAGATATTACACGTTGTATAATATGTTCCATGATTGTAGCGCAGGAAACAAATAAAAACAGGTCAGTAGGACAGCAGCAGCACATTATCTTTCCAACTTCACTCCATATTTCGCTTGGTTATCCACGCCCCCTAGTGGCTCTATCAGTAAGTACGGGACAGATCTTCTACATAGAGTGTACGAATATATCCACCAATTGCAGTAAGTTTGTTTGTCAGAGGAGATTTGTGTCTCTGCTCTCAGGACTCCGCTGATGATGGCGTGCACTCGGAGGAACCTGGACGTGATCCAGGAGCTGCTTTGCCACGGTGCCGACCCCACACTGAGAAACAAGGACGGCTGGAACTCCTTCCACATCGCCTGCAGAGAGGGAGACCCTGTGGTCATACAGCACCTGCTCCTTGTTGCACCAGACGTCTGGAGGACGGAGAGCAGGACACGCAGGACGCCACTACACACCGCAGGTGTCTGTACTTACAGTATGTGGAGATGTGACGTGAGGGGAAATCATATAACTTACACTTTCTCTGTTCATCCAGCAATGCATGGATGTGAGGAGGTGGTTAAGGTCTTGCTGGACAGGTATGTTGAAATTTTACATGGAGACTAATTCTGCTGCATATTTAACGCCAAATCCAGTCAACTCTGGATGCTGTCTGACTTTAGTTGTCAGCAGTTCTTACATATATAGCCCATGTCAACTCAAAATGCCCTAAAATGACAAATTCACAGTATAAAAATGTATTTAAATGTGACGCAGAAGTCAAAGGTTAGATAGATGTTATAAAATTTAAGTTGTTTTTTATGACACTGAAAATTTCTGCACTCTTAAATTTCTGCGACTTCTTTTGGCACAAATGTAGCTCCACCTGCTTGATGCTGATTCGCAGCTCACGGATAACTTTGTCTGACTGATCCTTACATTTACTGGTGTTTTTCCAGATGTGGCTACATGCCTGACAGCACTGACAGCTGTGGAGTCACGCCTTTCATGGACGCCATCAGGAATGGACACATCTCTGTGGCCAGGCTTCTTTTAGACGAGCACCAGGTGGAGGAAAGCAGTCCCCTGCAGTAATGTTTCTGCACTGACGTAGTTATATGTAGTGTCTCCACCTGACCTGTGTGTGTGTGTGTGTGTGTGTGTGTGTGTGTGTGTGTGTGCGTGCGCCACAGGCATCTGCAGCAGCTGCTGACATACTCGGGGCTCAGCCAGTGCACCAGGTAGCCGTCACAGGCCAGGATGAGGCTCTGCGGTTTCTGGTGAAGGACTTGAATGTCGAGGTGAACCAGAGGGCGACCAGCATCCAGCTCACCGCCCTGCATTACGCTGCCAAGGTCAGAGCAGGGATTTCCCTCTGGTCTCCTTCAGCAGTCTGGTGGGAAGCTTCGGAATGGTTGGGAAAGATAAATAAATAAGCGTAGGAATGTAAGGAAAGGGACCAAGATGGGATGACTTGAGAAGTTTCAGGTATTTTGCTGTGTTGTTGTGTGGAGTGGTTAATATTTACTAACAGCAGAGCCTCGTCATGGCTCAGCTGGTGGAGCGGAGGATGTCGAGGCGTGACGCTGAAATTCACGGGTTGCTGGTTTGAAGGAGGAATAGTTTCATCCTTCAGGAATATTACATTTATCTTTCCAAACCTTTGTGTCAAACATGTGGCCCGAGAGCCGGAATCGGCCCGGCAAACACTCTAATCCGGCCCCCTGCACAGCTTTGGGAAAAGTGCAGAAGTGCATCTATTTTTACTGTATTTTCATTCGTTTTCCAGCTTTTGATAAAGACCCATCCCCACGCCTGACGGTCATGCTGTACGAATTAAATAACGTTTTTCCACTGTGTGGGAAAACTGTGGAAAAACGTTACTGCAGTCAGTTCAAACTTTTACAAAAGGACATTTTCTGTGAACTGACAAAAATGTCATATTTTATAATTACAGGACAGTCTTCACAATGAACTAACAGCACTTTTCCTGTAGTTTGACCCCTTTATGGCGTAGTTTCACTGATGCAGTCCAGATGAGCTGGCTAAACAACAACAGCTGGTGATAAGCTAATGTTAGACGTGGGTGAAAAAAATCCCACTTTCTCTCTGATAAACAGTTTGATTACATTTACACATTGTATGAGAGGTCATTTTCTAAGTGTCCAACAATGTTTGATTCACTGATATTTAATGTTAGCTAACAGCAGCTAACAGCAGCTAAAGCAGTGCTTACTGATAGAAAAGTGCTCTTCATTACAAGAATTACTGGAGGCTGTTTTATGTCGTCTGTGATTGTAGCCATGAAGAGTGAATGAACAGTTTTCTCAGACTGCTGATACAAGACTCACATACCGAACATAACGAGAACAAAAGCCTCGAGGCAAAGCACGGGCTACAGATCCTTCTCCGAGTCGCACTGACATGCATCTCTTTCAGGAGGGCCACACGTCCACTATAAACACACTGGTGGAGCTGGGAGCGGATCCTCATGCCCGGGACAAGAAGGGGAGGACTGGTAGGATGACCTTCTCAGTGCCTTTATGTAAAGTTATTTTCTCTGACCATGCAGCTTAATCAGAGATAATTATTATCTGTGATTATCTAACAAACAATGCCATCCATGAAGTGTCCAGTGTGCCGTGTGTTCTGCAGCTGAAATACTGCTTTTGTTCAGCCAGTTGAAAACATAATACGGATCATGTGACGAGGGGAAATAACACGTGACCTTTTCTGGCTTCACGCACACTAACAGTCAGGATACTTGGTACACAGTGATGGACGTCAGCTGGTTACGTGAACACTGCGTTTGTCAGTCTGGTGATGAGTGAAGTTTTCATGGAGGAGGCGATGTTTGCAGCATATGGCAAACAGAGACAGGTCCACAGGCAGCTGCTTTCAAATGAAAATAATAGAAACATATGAGCAGTTTAAACACAATACAAGCTGAAAGCAGCAGTGTGAGTGTGTGAGCTTTGACATGTCGCTCCACTTTATTAATAAGGTTTTGCCTGTTTGATGTCGTGAGGAATAAAGGCTCAGAGTCGCAGCTCTGTCATTCAGACAGAAATGAATGTTTAGATTAATGCTTTGTTTTTCTGAGTAATTTTATTCCACGATTCTTATCGATGCTCATCAGGGAAGACTTTAAGAAGCCTTACGGTGTGTTCACACCGAACGCGATGGACGCGAATAAAACGCCCCAAACGCCCCTAATTTGACGCGTGTACATTCGCGTCTCAACGCGTGTCCAAGAAAAATCCATCGCGCGTCAAAATATCATATTTTGACGCGCGTGAACCGGAAATGTGGGAGGAATGTGGGAGGGAGTTGTGCCAGACCGGTATTTTTGCAAGATGGCAGCTATCGAGCTAGCGCTTGAAGAGAGAGTCTCCCTTCTCTATGTACTGTGGAGAGCAGAGTAGCGGCGTAAAGGACATCCTCGCCGTACCTGGGTCCATCAGGTCCTCCAGAGGCATGAGCAGTTTGGTGAGTTTCACCACTTGCTCCAGGAGCTGCGCCTGGATGACGGCCGATTCCAGCGCTATCACCGTCTCTCACTCGGCCAGTTTGAGGACCTGCTTTCCCTCGTCGGTCCCAGCATCGCCCGCCTAGACACCAACTACAGGCGCTCAATCCCACCTGCAGAGCGCCTGTCCGTCTGCCTGAGGTTAGTAAAACTATTTAATACGGTAGTCCTTTATTGATATCTGTGCTAATATGCTAATCCATCCAGTTATACACTGCTAACATGGATGTGCTATGCTAACAGTGAATGCTGTCGGTGTTTACTGAAAGCAAACTGTGGTACAGAGACGACTGTTTATAATATTTCTAGTGATACTCAGAAGGTCTCATCAAGCCCCGATTTAATTCGATTTATGCTGTTATCAGTGTTTGAATGATAGCATGGCTGTGGTGTCACATCAATGTATGCGCTCGGTGTTTGCTGATATCAAACTGTAGCATTAGGACCACTGAGTTAACCTTTGTAGTGATACTCACTCCTTTTTATTTAGACCTGGTTTAATTCTGGGATAGTTGAATATTTGTATATAATCCCTGCAGCTGTCAGACTCTATAGCAGGGGTCACAGCCTTTATTAAAACAGAGTTAGATAAAACTGTGAACAGTTTGGTTCATCTCTAGTTACATGGTTCTATCTTGATAAGCTGTCTTATCACAGATTAATTTTTCAAAAATATTAATGATTTAAGCAAGGAAAGGGCTACATGTCAACACACAACTCTTTATTTCTATTAATGTCTTACTTCATTCCTACCTGATTGACATGTTTAGGAATTATGAGTGATTGGCTCACTGTAGTTGTGAAAGTTGCTACCAATCAAATTATGATATGTTAAAGTTAAAACAAAACACAACTGTTTTAGATATGATCTAATATACATTTTGTAATTATCCTTATAATTACAAAATGTTTTATGTAAGATTTAAGTTTTGTGATTTATATCTGACATCACAAAAGTATTTTGGAATTTGAATGATGTATTTTGTAACTGCAGTACACATAATACTGATTTTGAACAATTTTGTCCAGGTTCCTTGTCACCGGGGACTCCTTCAGGACCATCGCGTTCAGTTTCAGAGTCGGTGTGTCCACGGTGAGCCAGATCACCCCCCAGGCAGCGACGTCCATCTGGGACTGTCTAGTGGACGACTTCATGGCTGTGCCTTCACCTGGAGACTGGCGGTCCATCACAGAGGGATTCCAGGAGCGCTGGAACTTTCCTCTGTGCTGTGCAGCTCTGGATGGGAAGCACATCCAGACAAAGGCACCCCATATATCATATAGGAGACGCACACATTGATATACACTAAATATTCATTTCATTTCTTTTTTGTGGTGCCCAAATTGATGCACCTGCTTGATTTTGTTTAAACAATTATTGCACACTTTTTGTAAATCCAGTAAACTTCTTTTCACTTCTCAAATATCACTGTGTGTGTCTCCTGTATGATATTTAACTGACATTTTTTATTGTAACAACCAACGATTTATACAGGAAAATAATGTCTATTAACAAGGTTGCCCAAACTTCTGCATCCCACTGTATCAGTATATTTTGTCATTAGTATAATATGAAATAAATTCTACATGTGTCAAGTCGTGTGCCAACATTTGCTGTGTAGTAGAACTGAGACATTAGTCATTATAAACATTTATTTGAAATAATATTAAAAGTCTCAAACAGAAAAACATTAAACATAAATATATAAAATATAAGAATTTACAGAGAGACAGGAATAAAAAGGACCAGCTGCTCTCCAGAGCAGGAACAAGGCTGAGGAGGAAATGCTCCATTGGAGACTGGTGTGGCCTCTTCAGGGACTCCAGGATGGCCAGCTCCAGCGCCGATGGACCGTCCTGGGACCCGTCCCTCATCTGCCTCGGAGCCGTCCTCCTCTGTGGGCCTGTAAAACAGCACAAAACACAAAGAAATGAGAAGGCTGCTACTAGATTTTAATTTCAACATTGAAAAAAAAAAAAAAAACAATAACAGGATATAATCAGATTGGTTGTAGATATTTAGTAAAGGTGATCACAAGGGAATCCCACCGACTAAAAAGGTATCAGTGCTTGCTGTACATATCTGTGGGTGCAGCAGCAGGAGCTCAGGGACTGGGGATGCTCTGCTGCAGAATCAGTTGGTTCTATCAATACAGTATTAAATGTTAACAGGTTGGATATAATAATCGTAGAGTAGACAGTGGTCCCTCATTTATTGCAGGGGTTCTCAGAATAACTAGCCCCTGGCCACGCACTTTATACACTGTTTTCCCCACACTCATGAACATTGGTCACAGTTCTCACAATTGATTCTCAAAGTGCAAACCTTTGTAGATTGCAAAACGTAAAAGTATTATTATGCCGCGGTTTGTCTTCATCTGCCCGCCACTTTCGTGCGCCTTTTTCCCTCACGGTGCAGGTGTCTATTTCCGAATGAGGCTCATAGTTATGGGTGTTTTTGTGCTGTTTTTTCTATTGGACGCGACGGTTATCAAAACCAAACGTGATAAATTTGGCAAGCGTAGCAGATTTGTCAATCAGGCTGCAGAATGCAATGCTGTACTGTGCAATAAAAAATCAGCGAAAAAGCAAAGCAGTGACGGATGAACAGCGGGACCACTGTGTGCTGTTTATTAATAAACAATAAAATATATTCCTAAATGACAACATGCATAAAAGCAGAACGGTATTTGTACGTCAGTGGGAAAATAGCGGTGGCTTGCTAGCTTTTGTGCTGCTTCCCCGGGTCAGTGAAAACTTTCAAAAGAGAAATGAATGAACTTACCAGGTTGCCCGATCTCTTCACATATCTTCCTCCAAGCTCGGTCCTTTTTATTCCTGTCTCGGTACTGAAAGCAGCTGGTGTTGTACAGCTCCGAGTTGTTTGCTACCGCATTGATTAGCCTTCCCCTCCATTGAAGTATGAAAGGCTTTGGCTGGATCTGCCCCTTTGACCTAGGTAACAGCCACGTCACCAGGCTCCTGATTGGTTGTCGCGGCGCGATTTGACGCTGGAGTTCAGATTTTTCCAACTCGAGCGGTAGACGCGAAACGCGCGTGGTTTTATTCGCGAGTCAAACGCGCCAGACGCGCTGCACTGACGCGCGTTTCACGCGTTTTGGCGTTTTCGCGACGCAAATCTGCTTCCGAATTTTCGCGGGACCCGCAATCGCGCGTCATCGCGCCTTTCCATTGACTTTACATGTAAACCTGACGCTCTATTCGCGTCCATCGCGTTCGGTGTGAACACACCGTTAGACCTTCCTACTGTCCGTGCACGGAGTTCTGTTCCAGGAATGATGGTGCTATATTCCAGAGAACTGATTGGTCAGTAGGCGGTAATCTCGTACCTACTGATTTCTTATCTCATACACATCTTGCACTGGAGCAGGTTATAGGGATGCAGCATCATTTTCCACGCCATGCACCGCTGCAGCAAGTGAACCAACATAAAAAATCCACCATTTTTAGTTTACAGGCTTCATTAAGCTTTGGTTGGACTCTTTGAAATAACGTGAAAGCTGCACAGTTAATATTGGGTGAACGTCTGTGACGGCTTTACTTCTCTTTTTGTCACTAACATCAAACAAAGAAAGATCTGTTCCTGTGTTTTGCATACACCTGTGCACGTCCCTCGTTTGCATTCATTCAGTCTGAAAAATGAACCTGCAGAGACTCATCAGCGCAGTGCTCCATAGTGACCTGTAACATCTTCAGCGTTACAGAAACAGCACCAAGCTTCTGAAATGGGAGAGTCGTCTGTTGGCTCTCATAAAACTCATTTACAGGAAATATGTCGGCACAGTGAATGAAACAGATTTGGAAACAGGAACAGAGTTAGTTTGTCTTTTCATTGTCATATGGTGATAATGTCACCACCAAAACTCAGTTGTTACAGGAAGCAGTTTTTTACTGCTGTTTCTCTTCTCCCAGCTCTTCACATGGCGTGCATTGGGCAGCACGCAGACGCAGCCAGGACGCTCCTGCAGCTCGGCCTCAAAGATTCTGAGGATGCGTCCGGCACAACCGCCAGGCAGCTGGCCAGGAAACCCCACGTAGTGCAAGTGTTTGAACGTGACCTGGCACACAGACCCTAATCAATCCTTGAAACATTGAGTTCTTAATTTATTGAAATAAAGAAAAGCTGAAGCCTAATAGTGTGATTCAAGTTATTTTGCACAGATTGTGTGGATTACAATAAAAACTCTCACCCTTGTGTTTGCTAAAAGACGCAGGTTTAGACATGATAATAATAATAATGGATACTTTATTGATCCCCATGGGGAAATTACTTGTTTTTCTCTGCATTTGACCCATTCACTCAGTGAAGCAGTGGGCAGCCCACTAAGCAGGCGCCCGGGGAGCAGTGTGTAGGGACGGTACCTTGCTCAGGGGTACCTCAGGGTAGCCGTTAAGTGGATTCGAACCGCCGACCTTCCGATCATGGGGCGACCACTTTACCTACTGAGCTATCCCTGCCCCCATGATCATGCTAACAGTAATCTCACTTTACCTGATAAACTCTGCATCCTGCCAGGACAGTTCGTGGCGACACAACACAAAAATGCAGCTTTCATTGTCGGCCACTACATTTGATACTGTTTGACAATCTGCTTGGCTGCCTGTTGTTTCTACTTAAAAATATGTTGGTCTTGGTGACTATCTATATGAGCTCAAAGCAGCCCACACACCGATGTAGGACTTGGGACTTTTCTGTTTGCCAACAGGTGTGTCATGCATATATGTTGTTGCAGCAGTTGAGCATATTGCCCACGCTATGCTCAATAGGCAAAGTTCCAATTCACTAAAAGTTTCTGTACATTTTTGAGACTGTGATGGAAACTATCACAAAGAAAATGAAGCCACAGCGTTTGTTTGCTGTAGTTTTTTTGTTCAGCTTCACACAAGCGAATGAAATGACACAGTACGTGTGTCAAATGTCTGTAATAATTGGCAATCAATTGCTATAATTGACAAGTAAGGCATAAAACCAATGGATGCACTCCTGCTAGAACCCTATGATTACAAGACAAAACACCGGCTCAAATTACAGCTACTATTAACTACTGGTGTAGAAACATGGAAAACGGGACTATAATAAAGCCTAACTCAGTGGACCAGAAATACATATGTTATCCTTATTGTACTTTAAGCTTCTGACCAAGTCCTCCAAGTTTTCCCATGTCACACCCCTGCTGATTCAGCTGCACTGGCTCCCCGTTAAATTCAGAATCCACTTTAAGATAAGATAAGATAAGATAACCTTTATTAGTCCCACACGTGGGAAATTTGTTTTGTCACAGCAGGAAGTGGACAGTGCAAAAGTTATGAGGCAAAAATTAGAATACAATAAGAATAAATACAGTACACAACTGTACAGAATAGAATAAAATAAAATACTATATACAATAAGATAAAAATAGAATACAAATACAAATACTATATACAACTGAGTAAAAATACAACGATGACAGAAAGGATTATTGCACTTAGTATTATTGCACATGTGTGGATGTGTGTGCTTGATCAGTTAAAGTCTTTGTTATGGAGTCTGACAGCAGTGGGGAGGAAAGACCTGCGAAATCTCTCCGTCCCACACCGTGGGTGCCGCAGTCTCCCACTGAAGGAGCTGCTCAGTGCTGTCACAGTCTGCTGCATGGGGTTTAAGGTTTTGACCTTGACTTTCAGGGCTCTGCATGGACAAGCACCAACATATATAAGTGAACTTTTACATCCATACATTCCCAGCAGGTCCCTGAGGTCATGTGACCAGGGCTTGCTTGCTGTCCAACACACGAGGCTGAAAACAAAAGGCGACAAAGCTTTTGGAACTGTGGCCCCCAGATTGTGGAACTCTCTCCCTTTGAGCCTGAGATCTGTGGACTCAGTGGTCGCTTTTAAAAAACAGCTAGAAACCCATCTTTTTAAACTTGCTTTTAGTTGATTTTTAGTTTTAGGTTTTAGCTTCTGTGAAGCACTTTGTGATTTTTACCTTGAAAGGTGCTATATAAATAAAGTTTTACTTACTTATGCTTAATGAGTGAGTCACATTTAAATATATTTGGCCGTATTGCGTTAAAACAGTTTATGAGATTGTTATTTAGCTGTGGATATGTCACACTACCTTCCGGCACTGGTAAGGTTTCCCACATCAACACAGTGTTTGGCCCATATCTACTTTGTCGGGTTCTGGTCACCCTACCTGATCCCTGCCGGCTGTAACGCACAGGTGCAACACTGTGCTTTGTGAAGCAGTGCGTCCACACCATTGGCCCACACAGGTACCCGGTACGACGCTTCTTCACGCCTCTTCCTGCAGTGACTGACAGGCTGAGAAGCCCCGCCCCGAAGGCGCCTGACGCTGAGCCGCAGCCCCTTCTCACTTGTAGCCCCGCAGATCTCCATTTTCTTCTTTCCTCATATTCCGGAGCGGAAGAGCAAAGACTTTTGGAAAAAATGGATGAAGAATACGACGTTATCGTTCTGGGCACCGGGCTTACGGTGAGAGAGAAAAACATACAACGCGTGGGCGTGATTTGCAACCTGTTAACATCGCGGTTAACGCTGGAGAAGACGGGGCCTAATCAGCAGGGTTAATGCTAAGTAGCTAGCTTAGCCGCTAACCGAGCGTGAGCGTTTACGTGTTAAGCAATGGAAACTAAATGAAGGCGCTAACCCCAACTACTAGCTCTGTGCTATCAGCAGCTGCTTTCAGTGTCTGAGAAAGATTAACGATAGCAACTGTTAACTCGCTCGAGATAAGTTGAAACGCTCAAACTGTTTTGTATCCTTAATAGGTATTGTAGTACCGCTTGAGTTTAATTAGCGCAGTTCATTGTGTGGATATGCAGAAACTGAGCGCCAATTAAGGCAGCTTTTCTCAGTCAAGATAAGATTAGCCTACGGATGAGTAGTCTGTTAACGTTAGCTGACCTACATTAAGCTATTTTATTAGCCTGCTAACGACGGAGCACAGTCCTGTTGTAGCGGTGTCATCGAATGTATTCTTGGGGTCGAAACGGTTCCCACCGCCGCTCGCCTGCTGCCAGCAGTTCTACGGCAGTGCAGCTATGTTGAGCTCGTTGAAGTGTCCTTTCAGCGCTGTTCTGTGCGGCAGTGCAACTAAACTACTACAAACTGAACAGCACTACGAATAAATCTCAGCAGGTTCTCGGGTTTAATAAAACGAGAAGCTATTTGGCATAGAGGCGCATTGGGACACGTTAATGTAACTGCAGTCGCAAACTTCACCAGCAGGTTGAAGTTACATATCCTGTCCGACTTTCAGTTCACTTTTACACCCGCCGCCCACCAAAAACTAACGTACCGAGTGGCGTGTGTGGGATTGGGGATGTGTAGGCTTTGTTTCTGCGGACTCTCTTTGCTGCTCGTACTTTTAAATAAAACGATTCCCTCGGACAGACTTCCTGACTTTGTTGTTTAAACATGCCGGAAAACCAGTGGTTAGTTTGGGGCTTAATCACAAGCCAACTTGCTGCTTGTACCATTGTCGTCACCACCTTGTTGAGTCGCTGTACAGTGACGTGTTTTTGAGTTGCTTCAGCCCAGGACTTCAGCACAGCGGGTTAACTTTGAGGACTAATACTGGGTGTGGTTCCAACAAGGCTGAGGAACTGAAAGTACACTGCCAGAAGCCAGTTTAGTTAGAGCTGGTGGCCAACCACTCAGAACCACAGCAGACTTGAAGACTGAGGTGGCATAGTGTAGTTTCACACGGAAGTAGTTGAGTCTGCAAATAAATGACTTCACTTCTGTATTCTGCCACCTTCCCCTTCTCCTTTTCTGCTACAACACAGACAAAGGCGTTGCTATGTTTACTAACTGAGCAGGTTATGCAGGAATCTGTGCAAGCCCTGCCACCAGGAAACTTCATCTGACTTTGTTTCCTGTCTCTGGGGCAGATGCTTAATTAGAAAGGGATAGCTGTGTTGTACATGGCAACAATTAGTCTTAAAACGTTTGTAAGTGCACGGTAACAGCTGTCACTGTGAAGTGTACTCTGTGCTCTAGGTCTTAAATGGAAATTGTTAGGCAGGCCTTCTTGGATTTTGGGAGGTTTATTATGCAGGGGGCAGGGGGACGGGGTTCCCCATCTGTCCACTACTGACGACACATTAGAGGAGGGGCTTGGCACAAGATGCCAAGCTCTAAGTGTGGCCCGGTCCTCATTATGATGCTGGTAGTTGGAGTAAGCAGCTTTTAGACTCCAGCCAGGAGATGTGAGTAGGACAGCATTTAGTTATTGAGAAGTATAAAGAGATTGTTGTGACAGCTCTACAAGTTGATTGGCCCAATTAAGCCAGTGACAGTGTTTCTATCAGTGGATGAATTGATGCTCACCAATTTGTGGGTTTTCTTACAGTTTATAGTTTGACATTAAAACCCTTCATCAAACCAGCAGTCCTGATAGTTTAAACATAAGTGTGTTGTCATCTGAGATGGTGATAAAGGATGGAGAATCTAGACTACGGGTGACTAAAAGGCGTTTTGTTGAAAAGACTGAGGCATAATAATGATAATAATAATAAATGTTATTTAAAAGCACCCAAAGACACTTAACAATGGAGTAAAACACATAGTAGAACAATGACAACCAAGAACAGTAATTAGTTTACAGTGAATATGCAGATTTGAACAGATGGGCATACAAAGTTAGGCATGTTTTGCCTTCGATTCACTCGAGCTGTCCCTGGCTGCTCTCTGGCTCAGTGGGTGGGGCTCAGGCATCTCCCCCTCACAAAGTAAACCATGTGTTACCTGAGGCTAAAATCTGTGCGTGTGTTTTTATTTCTTTTTCGTCCCAATGAGTGAATAACTGAAGAAGAACGAATACAAGTGAAGGGCAAAGATGCTCTTCACATCTCAGGTGTAGAAACATTTTAGGTGGGAGCTGAAGAAGAGATGGGAAATCCCATTAACTGCACAGTAACCTCATACCATACGAGGAAGTCTGTTACAAACTCAATGACACTATTCATTCTTTTCAGTTACGTGACCAGTGCAGAGCCCAGAGGACAAAAGCAACAGTTAAAACTAGGGCTGGGCGATATATCGAGTATACTCGATGTAACTGTCAAGTATAAATTGGCATGGCAATATTAACCCCCCCGTGGCCCACTGCACTCTGTGTTTATATACCACCAGATAGGGAAAAATATGGCGGGAGCTTCAGACGAGCGAGGGAATGAGACTCGCTGCGTTTGGATTTCGTGAGGAGGATGCAGAACACAGTGCGGTCATTTGCATTAATGCCGTAAAACTATTGCTGCTAAAGGTAGCAGTACTACGAAATTATTCCACCAGCTTAAAAGTCATCTGCTGCAAAATGAAGACCGTTTCAAACCTGAGGCATGTCAGCGTCTCGCCACACACTAAGGAACACGCTAAATAAACCAGCTGTGACACCTGTGACTGCTCTTAGTCGTTTTTATAGTCACTATCTAGACTTTTGTTTCTGTAATTTGAGGTCAGCAAAATGTTTTTATTCCCATTGTCAGGTAAACCATTTCTCCATTTTAAATAACTGAGTTGATGTGTAGGAGGGATCTGCAGTGTTTGCAGAAGTGCTTTACTTTAAAAGATTGATAGTTAAAGTGCAGTAAAAGTACTCAGTCACAATAATGACTACAGGTAACTGTAGTGCAGAGGCATGATGGAACACAAGACTCCACTTATGAAAAGTAGCTTAGAAGTAAAAATAAGAGAATTTGAAGCACTGCTGATAATCTTAATGAGTCAAGTAATACAGAAGTTATGGAACTGATACAAGATACTCGGGCTGAAATGTTCGGGCTAAGACCCTCAAGAAGAAGATGAAATTCAGGCTAGGAAAAGAGGAGGGATTCTCTTCTGCGAGGAGTACACCGCTGTAGACGAGACAAAATTACTGAATACAAAACCAGGAAACTGACTCAACCAAAAAGGAAGCAACAAAGGGACTTACTGAAAGGCACCGGTTAGTTTGTGGCTAAACAAACTTAAAGCAGAGATGACTTGATGGGTAAAAGAAAAGCCTTAAATATAATCCAGATTCAAGGCTCTGCTAAAAGTCTGCTGTAAAAACCAAAGGTGAAGTATAACGTGGGTTGTGGTTGAAAAGCTGAGGGTCACAAACTGCTGACCTTACACGTCCTCTAACAGGCCAGTGTTTTGTTAGGTTGTAGGTGTCAGTGGTGTGTTTGAGAATTTACTGATGAAATGATGAAGTTATACAAAAAGCATAGAGATTGTAAAGATGCGTTACACTCCGCATGTGCTGCTGTAAAATGCTGTCATAAAGGAGAGATCCTGTGGATGTGGCACTTTCCATTCTCATTTTATAAGCCCATCACATGTTTGCATGTAGACCTTTAATCTGCCCGTGGCGGTGCTGGAGTCAACCGCACAGTGCAGTTTATTACTATAGAGTAAAGCTTTATCTTTGTCTTAATCTGCATTTGTAGGTGATCAGATTAAATTCTGATGAAAAATGCCTGAAACAGATCTTCAAACTGATGTCTTGTTTTATCCAGCTGGCAGGCTCGTTAATGGTCACATGACATGAAGAAAATCAGTCATATATCCACAACTGACACCAACTTTGTACATTTGTAGGTCTTCAGTTAACTTCTTTACATTATTAGTAAATTAAAAGTCAGGTTATATTTAAGACATGTGACTATGATGTTTGAGAAAGCCGTCCAGATGGAGTCTTTGTTGCCCCCGACTACCCCTTCCCTTCTTCGTGTGTTAAATATTGAACTGGGACTCTGTCACTGCTTGTGGTGGTGTAATGTTTTGCCTGACAGTACAGTGAACTGGCACGATTTCCCCTCTGTCAGCATGAATCCTGCCGCTGACAGTCCTCCGGGCCTCTCTCAAAGTCGCAGTTTTTATAGGCAGCAGCAGGTTGGCTTCAGTCACGTCTCCTCAGAGGAGTGGCTGTGCCACATTACAGCAACTCTGGCCCACATATTTAATTTTATTTATTTGGTGTGTCTGCACGAGGCTTTGAGCAGTCGTCACGATCCAGTTTCACTGGAGCAAATGAAACTTTCTTTGGACAAACGTGCACAGTGTTGCAGAAATGATGCCGAGATGAGTGAATGAGTTGGTAGCAGGGCGTTTATAGTTTTGCATGTTTTAAATTTTCATTTTGTTTATCCAGTTTTTGTATCTTTTTTAAATTAAAGCGCAACATTGTTTCCATTTTTTTTCTTAGATTGTAGTTTTTGTATTATTTCAGTTTATTTGTATTTTTAACTGTGTTTTTTTTTTTTTTTTTTTTTTTTTTTTTTTTTAACAGCTAGTTTTTGTGCAATGGATATTTTCATGGGAAAGGTGGTTTACCAGTAAGCTGTAGTATGGTGTGTACTGGCACAGGTGCTGTACAAGTTGACAGTAAGCGTTAGGTGGCATCAGTCAGTGCTGCCTTAGTTTGGTTGGTATGTAAGAAACATTCTCCTGAGCCTAACCTTTCATTCAGTAGAACAACTTGTTTTAGAGTAAAATCCAGTCACATGATGCTCACACTGGTGGCTAACTTCTACAAGGCCTCAGCTCTAATCTTATTGAGTTTGGGTGGGAATTCCACTGTGGCAATTCTTATCATGTCCAACCCTCTGAAGCCCAGTGGAAGCAGCACTCATCCTCTCAGCTCTGCACAAACATGTCAGACATGTTCGGTCAAAGTTGGTCTTGTGGCAAATTGAAAGTCATGGAAACAGTAACCCGTGGGACATTGTAAAGTACAAATGGCCGAATCGCGTAGTGAATTACCGTAACAGAAACACTGCTTTTGTTTTGTTTAAAATAAAAAAAGCTGCAGTTTAACCCTACGAGTGTGATGGTAGACGACCTGACCTACTGAGTCACTTCACACATTACAGACTGTTGCTAAAAGTATCGAGACCGACAGGAAGTGATGGGAGGCAAAACTGACATGCAGAAGGTTAGCTGCAGAATCAGGGAGGTTACACTTGCATGGTATGTGTTACGGTCAGGATGAAGGCGTAAATCTGTTGTTGTCTGACAAAATTTCATTTCCTGAATTGGCTGCATTTTTAAAAAACAGAGATTTGTTGGTGTAACTGTATAGATCTTAGTGTTTCTGCATGTGTATAAACATAACAGCACGTGCTGGACTGCAGTAATCGAGTTCTGAACCACCAATGAAGTAATGTTTCACTGCAGCTGCATGCAGTTGAGCTGCCCTGGTAAATACAGCTATTCCTGTTGAGTAAATCATTTTTATTATTAGTGTTTTTGTCATTATTATATCCTGTAACTCGTGTGTGAGGAAAGCACTCTGAAGAACTCTGTGGTTGATTTGAGTCTAACTTCTGTACTTCCTCTCCCAACAGGAATGTATTTTATCAGGCATTATGTCAGTGAATGGGAAAAAGGTTCTGCACATGGATCGCAACTCCTACTACGGAGGTGATAGCGCCTCCATCACACCTCTTGAAGACGTAAGTTGACCTCCCACATCTCTGATTTCTCTTTTGTATTGAGTTGGTTGTTTCACCACAGTGATGTGGAGTTAGGATGAACGTTTGTATTTTAAGGCTGGTAATGGCTTCTTTTAACATGGATCCATTTTGTTCTGAAACGCCACACGTTCCTCTTCTATCCAGCAGAGGTGGTGATGATAGAATTAGCATATTTCATTTTGTGAGAGTAGGAAATTAAGATGCCGCTGTGAAAGTGGAAGCTGTTGCCTGTGGGTCAGATGTTATGTGTCTCACTACAGCTCTACAAGCGCTTCAACCTTCCCGGAAGCCCTCCTGACTCAATGGGAAAAGGCCGGGATTGGAACGTGGACCTTGTCCCTAAATTCCTCATGGCCAATGGTATAGTTTCCCTGATCTTTGGTAGACAAGAAACGATATAATAACTGGGCAACGATTAAAAGGATCCTTAGATGTGATAACGATGAACGTTTCCATGAATGAAAGTATCCCTTTGTTGCAGGTCAGCTGGTCCGCATGCTGCTGATCACACAGGTGACTCGCTACCTGGATTTCAAAGTGGTTGAAGGCAGTTTTGTGTACAAGAAGCCCAAAATCCATAAAGTTCCCTCTACGGAGACGGAGGCCCTGGCATCCAGTGAGTCTAGTTAAATACTGAACGGTTTAGTGGAAGGTTGTTTTGTTGCTCTCGTTATGGATTTCCTCCTTTTCTAAACTCGTTCTCACTCAAAGGTCTGATGGGGCTGTTTGAGAAGCGGCGCTTCAGAAAGTTCCTGGTCTTTGTTGCCAACTTTGATGAGAATGACCCCAAGACTATGGAGGGTGTCGACCCAAAGAAGACGACGATGAGGGAAATATACAAGAAGTTTGACCTGGGCCAGGAAGTCATGGACTTCACCGGTCACTCCCTTGCTCTCTACCGTACAGATGAGTTAGTAGCCTTCTTTTGTCTTAACAGTGTCTGTAATTGGGCATGATTATGATGGCCTCTGCTGTGAAACGCTGCAGCTTGTAGCATTTAGATTGTTCTAATTGTTCTGCCCTTAGTTACCTGGATCAACCCTGCATGGAAGCAATCAACAGGATAAAGCTTTACAGTGAGTCTCTGGCCCGATATGGCAAGAGCCCATATCTGTACCCACTGTACGGCCTGGGAGAACTGCCACAAGGCTTTGCCAGGTAGGGGACACTTTCCATTGTTAGACACGTGTGATGAATATTTTGTTTGTACCAAAAAGATGTTAACTGTGGTTTAGGGTTGGATATTCTGCTTCATAGTCTGATATCTATCCTAACAAAGTTGTCACACTGTTTGTAGGTTTTGGTTTCATTTACCTTCCTGCAGTGAGTTCTGAAAGTTTAATAAGCTACAGTATAGGTTGCTCCCTTATTCACAGGGGGGTTGGCACAGCAGGTGGCACCACGTTTTCAATCTGGCAGTTTGGCAGATTAGATCCTAGTTCACCAGTCCTAGGTTTAAACAGAGCACTTGTTTTTACTCTAACTTTGATATATTGTAATATACGCAGCCTTTCTCTTTGCAGCAGTTATTGTATGCACACAGCCCGGTCACAGACTTCCAGTGTGTGAATGTGTAAAGTGCTTTGAGGTCCTTAGGGACTAGTAAAGCGCTTTACAAATACAGGCCATTTACCATTTGTAACTCATCCAATGTGACGACACTCAGTCAAATCCTTCATTCAGAGCACGTGTGCAAACCAAACTCTGTGAGGAGACCACAGTAGAGTTAAAGCTGAGATGCTGGTTTACATGTGAGCTTGAGTTAAGGAGGAAACTCAAACTACACATTTTCATTGTTATTTTATTTTTTAAGTAAGCATTTTTATTTGAAGACAACTTTTTATATTTTTCAATACTTTGTTTGAGTGCACGACTGTCAGGCTGCTTCAGAATATACTGCGATGACTAATAATCCACATGGAACTTGATATGTTGGACTTTTTGTTTGAGGACGTTTTCTTTAACTGGACTTTGTTACATTGAGGTTGGGTGTGGTTTTGACTCTTGAATTGTGACTCAATTTCCAGGCTTAGCGCCATCTACGGTGGGACGTACATGCTGAACAAGCCAATAGAAGAGATTGTGATGGAGAATGGGAAGGTGGTGGGAGTCAAGTCGGAGGGGGAGGTGAGTAACGCCGGTCCCAGTAGTGCTGAAGGCACAGCCAGACTGGTTCCTCCTTTTATTATGTTCCCCTATCCTTAAGAGTAGAAAAGCGCTGTATTAGAACCAGCATCTGCAAAGACTGTCTCAGGGACGATCGTGGCTCAACAGCTGGCAGCTCGTCTTGTAATCGGAAGGTTGCCGGTTCGAGCCCCGGCTCGGACAGTCTCGGTCGTTGTGTCCTTGGGCGAGACACTTCACCCGTTGCCTACTGGTGGTGGTCAGAGGGCCCGGTGGCGCCAGTGTCCGGCAGCCTCGCCTCTGTCAGTGCGCCCCAGCTGTGGGTACAATGTAGCTGCCATCACCAGTGTGTGGATGGGTGGATGTGTAAAGCGCTTTACAAATACAGACCATTTACCATGTTTTGCTCTGATGGAGAATCGCAGTGACAGTGATTGGTGGCCACCTGGATTAATGGCGTTTTATAATCTTAATGTCCCTGCAGTTGCTCTTTGGTGTTGTTCACTACTTTAACTTTTTGAACATGTTTGCAAATCACAGATTGCAAGGTGCAAGCAGCTGATCTGTGACCCCAGCTACATTATGGATCGTGTCACCAAAGTGGGTCAGGTGATCAGAGCCATCTGCATCTTGAGTCATCCTATAGCCAACACTGGCGACGTAAACTCGTGCCAGATCATCATCCCCCAGAATCAGGTCAACAGGAAACACGGTGAGCAGCCAGCCTCATGTTTAGGCCTTTAGGATCAAATTTTCAGTCAGCTGTATAGTGTGCTTGTATAGTCAGACCTTAACGTCCTAACTTGCGTAGTAAGTGAAAATCCTTTCATCCCCACACCCCAACCTTCCACACCAAGCATCCACCCGATGTGCAGTCACGTTCTCGAGATGCACGTCAGGTTTTACTTAAGGCTCAGATCTGATGCAGGGTTTCAAACGTCTAACATCAAAACGTTGGCCACTGGCACTAAATGACAACATTGAATGTGACACTAACTTGAGTTTTTCTTTTGCAGACATCTATGTTTGTATGATCTCCTTTGCACACAATGTGGCTGCGCAGGGTAAATACATCGCCATCGTTAGCACCACAGTGGAGACGGGTGAGCCAGAGAAGGAGATCAAGCCAGCCCTGGACTTACTGGAGCCCATCGAGCAGAAGTTTGTCAGCATTAGCGACCAGTATGCACCCACTGACATTGGGACTGAAAGTCAGGTATGAAGATGAAATATTGTTTATACTATTACACAGTTTGTTCTTGACCGTGCCACGGTGACCTACCAGAAAGTTAGCCCTGCCAGAAACACTTCTGTTGAGTTTGTTTTTGCCTTTTTCCAGTGTTTTGTGTGCTTTCACACCATTTTTCTGTGTGCTGGTGTTTTCTTCAGTTTGACCTCCGACCGTACACTTCCCAGTATTGCTACTATTGCCAAATACCCACAGAGGAAAAACGTGTCATTCCAGGATTTTTCATGCATGTGTCCGTATCCCTCATCTTCATCTGTATTTCCCATCAAGTATATCAATCTCTGAACTTGTGGAGATGTTTTTTTGTTGTGAATGTTTAAATCTCAGTGCTAACACAGTGGGAGTTGATGTCACAGTTAAACCTGACTAGAAGTGTTAAAAAAATGGTGTCAGATCCAGACTGGGCTGAAGTCTGTTTCTGTCAGTTTCCAGCTTGGATCTGAATGGCATGTTTAACATGGCTAAAGTCAGCGATGCAGTTAATGAAGCACACAGCGTTGGTGTCTTATAGATGTGTGACTAGCACATGGCCGTATTTATCACATGATAAAGGCAGACTTGGTTTAATCTCTGTGCAGTTGAGCTGATTTGTCAGAGTGCACATCTTCAACAACTGCATGTTATCCTTCTGTCGTTAGCTTTAGCTTGTAAATCTGCCTACAAGGCTAAAAACCAGTCGGCAGATATTGTTATTAAATGTCCTGGACATGACTGCAAAGTTCTGCCATATATCTGTGTGCACTGCAGTTTCTTTACTCTAATGCTGGGTTTTTACACGAGGCACACACAACGTGCTCGATCAGCTCCGCCCACAAAGGTTTACAAAGCCATTGAAAGCTCCTCTGTGACCACAGAAATAAAAGGAGGATACTTTTGTAACTAATGATTTGTAGTGTGCGTAGTTGACATGAAAGAACGCACTGCGTGCTCTTACTGCCACCTGGTGAACAGTTACAGTTGAACATCTCGGGCGCTTTGATTGGACTTCTTTTAGTTCTTGGAGACTTTGCTCTGTTGTTGCTTCTACTTTGTATGGATGATTGTTTTGCTTATTTCACGATGTTTGCTCTGTGACGTTAAGGCACACTTGGACTTTTGTTTCCCTCTAGATCTTCATCTCTCGGTCCTACGATGCAACAACTCACTTTGAGACCACCTGTGATGACATCAAGGACATCTACAAGAGGATGACAGGCTCAGAGTTTGACTTTGCTGAGATGGAGCGCAAGAAGAAAGACACCTTTGGTGACGATGATTCGTAGAGGCAGCCAGTCCTGCAACACTCTGATAATCAAAGACAACGGAAATCTTATAAAAAATAGAAAACTTACACAAAAAAGTAAAGACCAGTGGGCTGACTGATTACTCGAGTACACAGTTTGCCCACTGAAGAAGTTGATGATGCATAGAGAGAGGCGGTATAGTTTTGTTGGATAGGGTTCAGGGAGAGCGCTATGCTTCTTCACATCATTCAGGTGGGTGTTGCACTAAATACTGGTTATATCTAATAGACAGTTAATACCCTACATTTTTCTAATTCATCATGCTAAGACGATGCGTAGTCCAAAGATGCCAAATGAAACGATTCATAATCAATAGTATCTGGAAAAGATGTACACTATATACTCGGCTGATATTTTGTATATGCAGGTGTTCTTTTCGTGTCAGGTTCTGTGAGTTGTGGCTTGGCATCGTGTGTCTGTATTCAGTTGTGGTGTGTTGAGCTGAGTGTTCCTCACAGGATGTGGCAGTTCCTGCACTTTCAGGCCGGTAACAGCACCGTGCGAGGCAGCACCTCAGCATCCACATCATATGGTCCGGTTTTGTAAAAGTGCTTTAGTGGTGTATGGGCTAGGTCTTCTTTCTTTGTTTGATCCCCTGATTGTGCGACAGCATACAGTAAGTCACAGGCACGACTGTAGCTCAACATGAACCTCCTGAACCGGTTTTCAACACTTTGAGTTACTATAATGCATCTGAGAAAAATGTATTAGTTCCTGTATTACCCAAAATAATCAAAGACCCGAGCATTAACAGCAGATTGATGACACATGTAATTGCTTAAGAAGGACCAAATGTGTACTGCAGCAGTATTGAACTGATGGGAGCCTTGTGATATCTGGTTTTGAACAACTGTTGTTAAAAAAGGAAGGAAAAAATTATCTTGGGGCTCAAATGATTTCTGTACTGCAAAGTAAAAAAAGAAAAACTTTGTCAAAATCCAAAGCTGTGTGAGATTTATTTATTTTAGTAGTTTCAAGTATGCAGCAGGCTTTGTAATGTCTGCTTCTACACATCCTTACCCTGACAACATTTGGTAGTGCATCATCATGGATGAAAGCTCAGACTTGTAATACTGGGTCATCAGGTAAAAACACATTTCCATGGATCTAACGCACAAACACATGCTGATGATTCGTGCCAAGCTGAAGAAACTAAAACACGAGCTTCTTGGACACACAGCAAGTCTGCTTTCTTATGAAGGCATCTGTGGGACAAACGTGGTGACGGAAGGAAAGCTGAAGCTGTCCAAGCACCGCTGTAGCCTCGGATCACCCACCGCAGTCGTCACACCTCGCTGGCATCACTGTAAACGAGCCTTTAACACCTTAAAGGTAGGTAGTCTATGATTACTGACTCGCTTTAAGAAGAAAAGTTCCATGTGACCAAACTAGGAAATGGATTTCGACACTTCCGCGTTCGCTTTATGAGTCTGCAGAATCCTCGGTTCGTCTTCAGATCGCTACTACAATTCCCAGAATGCCGCGGTGGCTTTCCGTTCGACTCTGTAGAGCGCCGTGTGTGGTAACCTGTAATCATGGAGGTGACGGCAGCCCGCCGCTCGTTTCTGTGCGACATCGGTAAGCATCGTCAGCAGTTAACGGTTTACACCTCAGCTCATCCACAGGAACGGCTAACGTCCGATTATAACACCGTGTGTTCGCTGCCAAAAGCGGGTTTAACCGGGAAATGTAGACGGAGAATAACAGTCCCGTCAGAGGAAGTTCGGCCGCTGCACAGACCAAGTCATTTGGTAGCTAACCGGCTTAGAGCTAGATGACATGCTCGGAGTTCCTCTGTAAATGAGGAGCAAATGCGACATTTACAAGACTACACTCGAACTAATGGACGTATGTGCTAAACATGATGAATGAGGCCAAAAAGACGTCGTTATTTCTGTAATAGTCTAAGTATTGCCCTTGTTCATATATTAGTAATGGACACTTTGCCATGACACTGATGGATACTGACAGAATAGACTTATTCCACCCAGTACTGCTGCCGTGGTTACTGGGTTTACGCATAATGGAACTGGTTAATGGACGGTCTCTTTGCTGTTGTGCTCGTGTGTGTGTGTGTGTGAGGCTTCTGGGCAGACCGCACTGCTCTGCACGAAGCAGCATCCCACGGCAGGACTTTGCAGTTGAAGCAGCTGATAGAAAACGGAGCGTCCGTCAACATGGTGACTGTGGATAACATCACTCCTCTACATGAAGCCTGCATCCAGGCTCATCCAAACTGTGCTCGCCTGCTGCTGGAGGCAGGAGCCCAGGTGAGGCACAGCTTCACTCTACAGGCCGGTGTAGAGTCTGGGAGTCGCGCACCTTAACACAGCGGGTACAAAGTGATGCTCTCTGGTGCAGAATCCCACTGCTGGGCAGCAAGAGGCACTCCCTCTGTGACAGCCTCACAAACGATAACTACTCTTTGTTGTTCAGGTCTTAACATGGCCCTACAATTTTGTAGATTACCTAAAGAATAGCTAGATAATGTTCTTCTGTTTGTTCCAGGTGGATGTACGCACCATCCATGGTAGCACGCCTCTTTGTAATGCTTGTGCTGCTGGCAGCCTGGAATGTGCCAAGCTGCTGCTGGACTATGGAGCCAAGGTGAACCCGTCCCTCACAGCCCTCACTGCCTCACCGCTCCACGAGGCCTGCATACAAGGTAAACCTTCAGCAGGAACAACACTCTGCCATGCTGTCACGTGTCTCCCTATGAACAACGCTTCACATTCCTCTCAGGTAACCCCCAAGTTGTGAGACTGCTGATAGCCAGCGGTGCCAAGCTGGAGGCATTTGACGTCCACTTTGGGCCTCCCCTTCACATAGCATGTGCTAAAGAACATCTGAATTGTGTCAAGGAGCTGCTAACTGCAGGTGTGTTAAAGGTGCAATGTATGGTTGTTTTATTTCCTACAGAGAGTGCTGCAGCCAATCAAAGCTGTCAGAGGGTGAGGGGCGGGTTCATTCTGGATCACAGGGCTGAGGCAGACAGCTGTTCACTCATGCTAACAGCATTTAACCTGTGCATGTCTTTGGACTAAGACCTTTACATGATTGTGAATTATGCAGGTGCTAATGTGAATTCAGTGAAGTTCCATGAAATGGCGTTGCATCACGCAGCTCGGGTCGGTATGGTGGAAATGATTGAGCTGCTGGTGGAGTTTGGGGCCAATGTGTACGCCAGCGACAACCTGGGAAGGAAGCCTATAGACTACACAACACCTGCATCTCCCTCGTACACCTGCCTCAGGTTTTATGAAAGTAAGGTTCTGCGTTGTGTCTGACTTACAGCAAAAACATTCAAGTTCTTACGTTCTTGCTCTTTTTTTTGCTTTTGAGGCCTGATCGTCTTATTAAAACATTTGTTGTTGACAGGTAATCCTTTGAGCCTGCAGCAGCTTTGCAGGATTGCTGTGAGGAGGATGCTGGGTACCAGAGCATCGGAGGTCCTGAGCCAGCTGAATATATCCCACCGCATCAACAGCTACCTCCAGTACTGTGATCGTCCCATATCCCTACAGACTTACACATGAACATTTAGTGTACAAGGTTTAAAATGCCCCCTGAAAAATGTTTGCCATTCAGATGAAACACGTGTAACCAGGATGAAAATCTCTGTACGGAGTCAGTTCAACACTGTATGTCAAATTAAAGCAATTCATTGCTGAATGAGAACACGTATAATCTATATAAAGCTCTGTTTCAGCACTCTGACAATTTCCAACACATGTATAACACATAAGGCAATTTCCTTTATCGGCTCAGCTGTGATGGCCAGGGGCCTGTCAGCTCTCTCTACTCCACATTACGCGACACTGGCCAGACTACCAAAAGTACTCCAAGAGCACATCAGTGACTCAGGTCAAGTTATTTTACCCTGCTGGGATAATAAGCTGGCCAAAGGAGGAGATAAATTCAGTGACCTCAAGACGAGGAAGCTCCTGACCATGCATGGAGGGTCAAGTCAGAACCCTGACTGGCTGTATGCTAAGCAGAAGGAAGGAGCCCGGGGACTGGTGAGTGTCAGCACCACAGTCCAGGATGAGACAGCGAACATCCACAGATACATCAGGAAGATGCCTATAACCAACTGCATGCTCAGTGAACACCTCAGGCAGCAGAAACCTGAGGAAGAGGAGGAACCATCATGGAAGGACAGGCCCCTGCATCTCCAGATAGAGGAAGTGGCTGACATCCAGAAGTCCTACCAGTGGCTGGATACAGCTCGACTGAACAGAGGCACTAATCATGGCAGCAGAGGAACAAGCACTAAGCACACGATCCATAGAGGCTGGGGTCTGTCACACCAGGCAAGACCCCAGGCTGTGTAAAGATGCTCCTGAGACGATCGATGAATGGCTGTCCTGTTTGGGTGTTGGTCACCAGGAGATGCTACAGTTTTGTGTAGGATAAACAGGGTAGTGAGGTGCACTGTGATGGATTTAGAGTAAAGAACAGTGTGCGACTGGTGCACAGAGGTGCTCGGGATCAGAATTAGATTGCATCGAGGGTAGCTGATTAATCCACTGAATTCATGCCAACTTTATACCATCTGGTATGAAAACAGCACAAACAGTGTACTGTCAGTGTGGGGAATGGAAATCAGCCAATCAGCGTGTCAAATATTGGGTTACAAACTGTTGACTTCAGTGAAACCTCAGAGCAGCAGCAGGTACAGCTCAGCTGATCAAAGCCTGTTCAGAGAAAATCTACAGGAGCTCTCAACAGAAGATATTGTGAGTGGGTGCAGGGCAGCTACTCTGTGGTTCCGACACGAGCTGCTGTGTTAAACACCAGATTACAGATTTGATCGTGACCAGGCGTTCTGTTCAGGACAGGCTGTTTACACCCCGCTAGGATATTATTCAACCTGAGTTAGAATAAATGTTAGTCGCTCTCCACGCGTGAAACGGTGTTATTTGGGGTAAAAACTACAAAGTCCAACATGCCCGCGGAGGTCGGGTTTTGTCACGTGACTCCTGCCGCATGTAGCGCGCGAGGACGCTGTTTACAAACAGCCGTAAGTCCCGCGTTTCGTGCCAGCCTAGCTTGTTCTGCGGGGGAAGCAGTCGGAGGATGGACGCTGAAAAGTCTCGGCCCTATTTCTTTGGCGACATCGGTGAGTACGAGAGCGAGACGGTCGGTAATCGAGGCCGAGTTAGCTCGGCAGGACTGGCACCGGCTGCCGTAATCCTTGTTCTGGAGCTAGCAGGTAATGACAGCTGTCATGTTATTACACAGACGGAATTATTCACCTGGAAAACGTGACGATGACGTGAGAGACACCTTCGCCGCTGCCTACATGGGCCTGCGTGGGCCTGCACGCGCACACACCGAGCAGTGGCACGCGGTAAAAAATGAAAACAATCTTGCTTATTGAACTCACGCACTGAGCCGTGAACCATAAACTACAATCGATCACATCCACTGATCAAAGCGCATTGATCACTGATCAGTGGTCAGTCTTGACCTTTAGCGTATTCTAGGTCAGTGGCGCCAGTTGGAGTCATCGTGTAAATGCCCCGTTTATAAGGTTGGGGACACCTGCAGTCAGCTGGGACTGAAGACGTCACTGGATGATGACGAAACGTTTCTCGCTACGTCCAGGTGAACAGAATCAACCTTTTTTCCTTACCTGGATGATTAAGCACGCATCGAGTCATGCATTTGACTTTGTCTCTGTAGAGGATGCGATGAACATCCTTTGGCATGTTTTAATTTACGTCCACTTTTAGATTTGAGTAGGCAGCTTGCACTGACAGAAGGCCACCGGTGTTCCAGATCTACTGGCGTTTAGATCAACTGGCGTTGGTCGAACAGATGTGTGGCAGTCTTGCGTTTCAGGAGCTGCTACCGACAAACCAGCAAAAAAACGCCAAATGTGTCACCTGTGACACTTGTGAGGTTGTCTCAAACACACTCCGTCAGTCTTGATGCTGTTGAACAACAAAATGTTTAAAATGTGGCGAGTTTACCTGGTGATATCCTCACGCGCGACGCGATCGCAAAAACAGCAAACAAGTAACACCACGCCGATGTTGTTCACGGGACAGCAAGAGTAAACGATCGGGAGACTCTAGTCGTCGTTATCGTTCCCCTCGCACGGTTTATTTCTCCGAATTCAGCGTTTTTGCTTCACAACTACAGCGAGCAGTTTACTTTGTGCACTAACATGGAGTCGAGTCAACCAGCGCCACCTCTGGCCACGTGCCACAGCCTACAGCCAGATCAACCTGTGACACACATCTGCAGCACGTTTGAATCAGTGTCATGCACATTTGTACCTTTCAATTGTGTCTGTTTGTGCGTCATGCAAATAAACCTTTGAAATGAATGAAATGATATCATATATTCCTTATTGGCCTACATTTGTACAAAATTCCAAATTATATACACAAAGTCATAGAAATCACCACTCCAATTGGTCATCATGATTTTGATATTCTCTTTTTCCATAACAATGAAATACGCCTTGGACAAATATGACACATCAATATTTCATTAGTGTTGTAACATCACATGTCGTTAGCATAGTCTGCCTGTGTCTTCCCTCTGCAAACGAACATTTCAGAGTTGGTTGTTATATACAGTCTGTATAAGTGTGGTTAATCTAATAAACATTTGTAAGGAGATGGCAGTTACTGTGAATGTACAGCAGGTGATTAGTAATAAACAGTCAGACAATGACTCTGACAATCTCATTCAATCTTGCAGATTGAATGCACCTTCTGTGGAAAGTGGTACCACACAGTGTTGTGGACAAATGTTGTGGGTGCTAAATAAACAGAAAAAAGTGATCCCTGTTGTCTTTGCTTACCGATTGTTTTTAGTGTTGACAATCCACATTGCTGCCATTGCATCTTTCAACATGTTTGTGGGCAGATTTGGATGTACCAGGGGTAAGTGCAGTCACTCAGCCTCTACTCACTGTGATCATAGCAGCAGGTGAAGATGTGTCACAAGTTAATCTAGTAGTGGGCTATGGTAGTAGTGGACTGAGCTCCATTGGAGACTGCTCCAGCTGCTGTGTGATAGTGGATCTGCTACAAATTGAAGATCATAAGCAAGTTTTGGAAATGAACCCTTGTATTATGTTGAAGAACAAACAATTGACATTGATTTTGTTGCTGTCATTTTGACCTGTACTGTGTAAATCCACTCAGAATTATCCAAAAACTGCAATAAAACAATAGCAACTTTATTTCCCATCAGATAAACATGTAGAACACAGACATACAACAGTTAGACTTTCCATAACTATTGTAGGAACAATTTGGTTTTTCGTTCTTACAAACACATTTCTGTTGAACTTGCCCAACGTTCTCAGTTTTTCAATGCTCAACATTTTCAATTTTGTCCACATGCTGGACAAAATGTGCTTTCTGCAGATGTGCTTCTTGCATTCCTCACAGAAAGTGCTTGTTTTCAAACAGGAATCTTCCTAACTAAGATTTAAAACAAAGGATTTCTACGTCTCCTCCAGTCTCACAAACAGATGACAAACCAAGCGACACACCTGAGTCACTAACTTTCTTAAATCCACTCACTCTCACTGGCTGTTTATTACTAATCACTGTGTAACTGCTGTGATTTCAAAGTAACTGCCGTCTCCTTACAAATGTTCATTAGATTAACCACACTTATACAGACTGTATATAACTCCAGCCATGTTGATGGATTGCCTATATTGGCTGGAAATATTCATTTCCAGGTAAAAGACACAGACAGACGATGCTTACAGGATGTGATGTGACAACACTAATGAAATATTGATGTGTCATATTTGTCCAAGGCGTATTTCATTGTTATGGAAAAAGAGAATATCAAAATCATGATGACCAATTGGAGTGGTGATTTCTATGACTTTGTGTATATAATTTGGGATTTTGAACAAATGTAGGCCAATAAGGAATATATGATATCATTTCATTCTTCAAAGGTTTATTTGCATGACGCACAAACAGACACAATTGAAAGGTACAAATGTGCATGACACTGATTCAAACGTGCTGCAGATGTGTGTCACAGGTTGATCTGGCTGTAGGCTGTGGCACGTGGCCAGAGGTGGCGCTGGTTGACTCGAGTCCATGTTAGTGCACAAAGTAAACTGCTCGCTGTAGTTGTGAAGCAAAAACGCTGAATTCGGAGAAATAAACCGTGCGAGGGGAACGATAACGACGACAAGAGTCTCCCGATCGTTTACTCTTGCTGTCCTGTGAACAACATCGGCGTGGTGTTACTTGTTTGCTGTTTTTGCGATCGCGTCGCGCATGAGGATATCACCAGGTAAACTCGCCACATTTTAAACATTTTGTTGTTCAACAGCATCAAGACTGACGGAGTGTGTTTGAGACAACCTCACAAGTGTCACAGGTGACACATTTGGCGTTTTTTTGCTGGTTTGTCGGTAGCAGCTCCTGAAACGCAAGACTGCCACACATCTGTTCGACCAACGCCAGTAGATCTAAACGCCAGTAGATCTGGAACACCGGCACACAGTATGTGTGTATATGAAATGGATTGTGGGAGGAAGTCCATGCCACCCCACAAAGAGCAAATAGACAAGGTTCAAGGTTCTTTATTTGTCACATGCATAGTTATACACTTGTATAAGTGTCAGGCTACATTTCACTGTGTGTTATAAGTATAACACACAGTGAAATGTAGCCTGACACGCTCCTCGACATGTGCAAAAATTGGGGGGGTGTAGAGGAAGAACATTATATATATATATATATATATATATATATATATATATATATATATATATATATATATATATATATATATATATATATATATATATATATATATATATATATATATATATATATATATATACATACATACATACATACATACATACATACATACATACATACATACATACATACATATAGTATATGCACTGGGTGAATGTTCAGTAGTGGCAGACCTGGTACAAAGGGTGCCAAGAAACTCAAACCTGGCCTCAGGTGTGGATGCAAGCTAAGTAAAAACAGGAAAAAGTTAATGCGGCTCTTAGAATTACACACACACACACTGACCATCACGCAGTGGTCACCGAGTGGTAGCAAAGCTTGAAAAGTACTAATTCCATATATGTTTATATATGTCCACTTTATTTATAGAGCAAAAACACCAAAATACACCAGGACACCAACATAAAGGGAACTGCAGTAATCAGTAAGCAAGTTGATATAAAAACGTGGCTCAATCTGTCAAAATCCTTAGGAAGAAAATAAAGCTTTACCTTAGCAAGAAGTCATAGCTGAATGAAGCTTAAAGCTTATTTGCTTTGTGAATTTAAAGGAGCTGTCAAAGAATATGCCAAGATACCTGACAGAGGAGTGAACAACAAAGCGCTCAAGAATGGTTTTGGAAAGATCTCCTAAATACCATAACCTCCATTTTGCTATTGTTAAGGTGGAGGAAGTTTGAGTTCATCCAGACTTTTATATCAGCAAGACAGTCCGATAACAGTTTCACAGAGTTGTCTTCATGCATGCTCAGACATCCAGGCAAGTAAATCCCAAAAAGCTGATTCTGTTCAACCTTTTGGGATCCAACGTCACTTGGATGAGTGATGAAACGTTTCTCCCACTGAAAACGCTGCGTCCAAGACTTGTTTTTCTTTTTTTATGAATGTCATCAGCAAAGCAGTGGAAAGAGATATTATATTTAAAATAAAAATCGACCCTAGAGCCAACATATATAAGGAAAATAAGAGTGGCCCTAGGATGGATCCTTGAGGAACTCCACAAGTAAGAGGTGCTGCAGCTGAGGAAGAAGCATCTATCTGGACTGAGAAGCTCCTGTTCATAAAGTAAGACTTAAACCACTGTGGAGCAGTTCCCTTAATGGCCACAGTGCTCGAGCCTTCATAACAGGATACTGTGAGTGTCGGCTACAAGCATCAGAAAAACAGGGGTTCCCAAAGATGCGCGGTGAGATCTAAAGTACACGCCGTGAATGCTGATTGGCCCGAAGAAGGCCAAGAGAAAGATGATTGGACTAGAATGGTGATGTCACAAACAGGTTGAGAGCGTGGGAAAGTGGAAGTGATGTGAAGTTTAGATTTAGCCGGCAACACCTGGGAGCAGACGGATGTGAGCTTCCTTATTGAACCTACACGTACGCTTCACTTAACACTGACAAAGACACAGGCTCACACTGGTTTACAGCAGCAGGGAACGACACTCCCAGTAGGGACCAGTACCTCAAATCTGATATTTTTCCAGTAGAAACTGTTGAAATCTTTCACAAAGTGTTTTGGAAGCTGTAGAGGTGAATGAGTGGGAGGTTTTTAAATGACTGTTAGAAGAGATTAAGCAACTTTTACAGCATGTTGATTTCTGTAAACAGTCCTTCAAGATTCCTAAGGACACACCAGGTTTGTCCAGGTTTGTCCTGGTGTGTTCGTCTCTGCGTTCAGCCCCGGGTCTGCGAGTGTATAGGTGTTCCACAGGCAACATGCAAACTGAGAAACCCCAGCAGAACAGCTGCTGTAAATGAGATGAGGTTTCAGTTCTTCCTGACGTGCTCCTCTGCAGGCTGCTGGGCGGAGCGAACAGAGGTGCACAAGGCAGCTTCGCTCGGCCAGGCCTCCCAACTGGAGGAGCTCATTCAGGGCGGAGCCTCGGTCAACATGGTGGCCGTGGATTCCATCACACCGCTGCACGAGGCGTGCCTCCACGGACAGGCCAAGTGTGTGCAGCTGCTGCTTGAGGCTGGAGCTCAGGTGAGTCACAGGCGCAGTAATGTGATCTACAGTCGGTCAAACTGTAGATCAAACAAGTAGAAATGGCTTGATAGAAAACACTCTGTTCCCCATGATGCTGTCAGGTGGATGCAAGGAATGTGGATGGAAGTACCCCGCTGTGTGATGCCTGTTCAGCTGGGAGTTTGGAGTGTGTGAGGCTTCTGCTGCAGTACGGTGCCAAGGCGAACCCTGCCCTCACCTCCCGCACAGCCTCACCCCTGCACGAGGCCTGCATGGGAGGTGAGAGTGTCGCGTGTTGTGCTTTTGTCTGTGTTTTTGGAAAATAAAAGTTAATTTTATATATGTTTGTATTTCAGGAAACTCTGAGTGTGTGAAGCTGCTGATTTCCATGGGAGCTTGTCTCGAGGCGTATGACCTTTACCACGGCACCCCGCTGCACGCGGCCTGTGCTAACGAGCACACGGACTGTGTTAGAGAGCTGCTCAATGCAGGTGAGGGTCTGCACAGTAGGATGAATCAAACACAGAGTACAACACAGTATAAGCTACCTTACAGTCAGCGTGCTAACTGTAGACCAGCAGGTATAAGGAGCAGATGAGAACACATTTTTAGCCCCTTACCCCGGAGCCGTAAAAGGATGGTGGGTACTGTTGCTGGTCACGCTGGGAGTGTGAACGCTCCGCTTTGGGAACACGAGAACGAGGCAACAGGATTTTCGTCCTGATGCCACAGGTGTGTGAGGAGCAGAGAGAGGTTTCCAACATGCTGTTGGTAAAAGCACGAGTGTTCTTCAGACATTATTGGCACACAATCACAGAAATGCTCCAGAAAGAACAAAAAGCACCTCCGTCAGTAATGTTTGCCCCCCTGAGAAACTGAGCTTTGTGTTGAGGCGCGGCACGAACCGCCGCGGTGCAACGATGTGTTAAATAACCACACCGACGTCTTCCTTCAGGCTTCAATGTTTCTGTTCTGCGTAGGCGCTAAAGTGAACGCCGCCAGGCTGCACGAGACTCCGCTGCACCACGCTGCTAAAAGCATGCGGGTGGAGACGATCGAGATGCTGGTGGAGTTTGGAGCCAACATCTACGCTCGAGATCAACACGAGAGGAGACCCGTGGACTACACCACGCCGGGCTCTCCCTCTGCAGCCTGCCTACAGTCTTATGAGAGTAAGTTTCATGAGTGTGCAGCACCAGCAGGAGGATCATTTTCACTTCCACGAAGCGTCAGAAAGACGACACCTGACATGTGCCATAACATTCTGATGCACAGCTGCTCAGCTGTCTTTCACTTCTCCAGCTTTACTCTCACAGTGAATCAGTGTTCTAGAGGCTGACACGTCATTTTGTTCTTGTGAAAAATGTCATATTATCATTTGCATGTGTTATGAACAGAGATTTGACATGTTTTCCCCGTGTTCAGCCTCTCCTCTGAGTCTGCAGCAGCTCAGCAGGTTGGCAGTGAGGAGGAAGCTCGGCACCAGGGCTCTAAATGTCATAGGCCAGCTGGAGGTCCCTAAACTCATCACCAGCTACCTCTGCTATCAGTGAGCGCCACCTGCAGGAGGAGCCGACCGGCGCTCAAAGGACTGGAAACTGCACAGCACTGTGTTAAATATGAGCACAGCTGGCACAGCTCTGGAGCTGCTGCCTGAGATTCCTTTAGTTTAAGAGCCCTGCCATGCACACACTGCAGCAGCTATTGCACTCGGCGTGTTCAGGCTGTGTGATCGCATTAGTGCTGCTGTAAGATGAGATGTTTTTAAAGAGCAGAGTAACACTGACTTTCACTTGGCTTGCTCTCTAACACACACACACACACACACACACACACACACACACACACACACACACACACACACACACACACACACACACACACACACACACTGAACACATGTTCTTTGCTTCTGTCTCGTTTGCAAAGCTAGTTTAAACATGTGTGTTGAACGTGGACAAAATATGTGGATGTTGACTCTGATGTTGTGACATCACCACCTGTTAACAGGAAGTGTTTAAATGCACAGTGTCTGTGCTGTAAATGCCTTTAATGCTGCTGAAAACACACGATACACATTTAATGTTTGGTTTCTATGCTGGTCGACAGTTTGTGAGTCTGAGAGGAAGCACAAAGCAGCAACACACTGCTGCACTGCACGTCTTTGGGTATGACCTCGAGTCGGGAGGAAACGAGAGTGATGTTAGTCCCGCAGCTACTTTAAAATAAGCTCAGCACTTCACTCTCTGCATGTGATGCGTTTAGTCGACTGGCAGTGATGGCAGGGACAGCGAGTGGAAACGCAACAGCAGCTTTTCTATCTGCTCATGTTAACACAAGCAGCACTGACAGACTCGCCTCCTACAGTAGCTTCTGTTATCAGAGACGGCGGCTCTCACACCTTCTCTTTGACTTTGTTAGTTAGATGATGTGTGGGGGACTTGTTTGCCAGCGACTAATCTGAGTCCTAAACAGCTTCATGAACAGTCTGTCTACCTCCAGAGCAGAGTGTGCTTCCAATCCATGACTGTGTAAGGCTGTTTATTTTTAACTGGAAACGACGCTCAGGAAGACGAGATGTTGCTTTTGGAAGCAGCTAATGGTTTCTGGATCAAACGCTGGATCTGCTGGGACAGCGCAGCACAGACTCAAAGTATGAAATGATGAAGTGGGGCATGGCGTGCAAAGGAAAGAAAGCTTCTCGTAAGAGGAATACCAAGCAAGTCTGCTGTCAGGGCTGCAGCGTGAAACTCTGCAGATGCTCCCTGCTGGTGCAGTTCCAGGAGACGCTGATCCTGGTCACTTATTTATAGCCGTGAGACATTTATTCCATTAAATCTGCTCCACAGGCGACGCACTGAGCCCTGTCAGGTCGTAATATTTTTAACAGGAGGCACAGGAAGCTGGTATGAATTCCTTCAAGTTCTTTATATTGTTTCTTTTCCCTGTCTGGCAGTTATTAACTGTGATTTATCCTTGGAAAGGGAGTCAGGCCACAGGCCTCTCTTTAGCAGTGTTATTGGATTATGTGTCTGTAAATACCTGCAGCACATTCTTAATAATAATAATATTAATGGTCTTAATGATCAGCCAAACGTCTCGGGAACCGTTTAACTTCTGGGTGGTCTCTGATGAAGCAGTCGTTGTTTTTAACACCACTGCTGATCTCACAAAGACACCGTATTCACAAATCACAACTGTCACTGACTCGTGCTCAGGTTACATCACCTACAGAGAGTGGACGCACATCTGTGACCTCACACTGCTGCAGAAGCGCTTCACAGCTGGATTCTGTTGAGTGACCACTGGGTGGTGATGAGTGTCACACTCTGTGCTCTCTGATCTACGTCCACACTGATGCATGCTTTTCTCTCTGTTTTGGCCTCCCGTCCACACTGAGACGCCGTTTTCGCTCAAGGAAAACGCAGCATTTTGCGTCGCAGTGTGGACAGCGCAAACGTAGACTTTCTAAAACAATGACGCATTTTACTCTGTGAAAACGCAGGGTGGACGCAGAGCGTTGTCAAATCTATCTGGGCTAATGTGGAGGTGGTACAAACATTCATGTGTGGGCTCAGGGACGTCTCTCAGTTTCAGGCAGGTACACTCCTCTCGTCACATTCACCAGCAGACGGCGTCTTTGTGACTGGGTAACATGGTGGCTCCGCCCTTTATAGTTTCCATACTTGCAACTATTCCATTTGAAAATAACAGCAGCAGCAAGCCCGAGTCACACAGGTCGCTCTGCAAACTCCCGTTTGCCAGGGAAAATGTGGATCCCACACCCAGCTGCCAAGTAGGCGCTACTGTGAAACTGGCTGCAAAGATAGTTAGTTAGTTAGTTAGTTAGTTAGTTAGCAAATGTTGGTATTTTCATCCAAACTACAAGGAAGTTCCTGGTGGAGCCTCCATCACAAACCCAACAGCCACCCGTGAGCTGGTTGGAGAATCTTTTATTGAGGAGAAAACAAGCAGACGGTTTCATGCCGAGGTTAGTTTATGTTGTGTGTAAGAAGCGACTCGACCATTCGATTGGCTCCTGTAATGCCTCCTCTCACTGACATAATACATTTCCATGTCGCAGTGCTTCATGTTATAGCCTGAACCACGAGAACTCGCCTCTTTTCTTCCTCGCACACCTGATGACATGAAGGATCAACTCTGTGCACGTGTGGCCTGCTGACATCACCCTTCAGTGTTTTAGCTTCTCCTCGCTGCTGTCTTCAGCTGCCAGCCGGCACAGTTACCTTGCCCAGCTTTAAAGAGCACGGGGCGTCTGTCAGCGCTCGTGCAGATCAGCACCTGCTGTGTTGCCTGTTGGTCTGACAGCTTCAGCAAGAATTCAGAACCAATATTTCATAGTTCATGCCTTCATCCAAATCTCTGTTCACTCCCTCGTTTGGCCAAACGTGAGCGGGCTTCACGATGCTGGCCTGCTGTCATAAATACGCACGCTGTAAAAAGTTAATCAAAATCTAGATTCCTAGAAACGTACCATGTCAGGCTGTTACTCATTTGAAAGAAATGCAGCCGGGGTCATTGTAACGTCAGCCTGTAAATGGTTTGGAAGCACAGCTCTCACGGAGCGCTGCCTTCAACAGCAAATCAAATCCTCTGCTTCAGGCTGAAAATAACTGCTATGAAATGTGTTTGGTGTCAAAGGCTTGGGCTGAAGAACGACACGAGGGCAGCGCCCAGCTACTGAAGATAAGAAGCGTCTCTCAGTCCATAACAGAGCTTTGAAAGCAAAGCTTGCTGTAGACAGCATTTCTTTTCTGCTGATTGAACAGATGCAGTTCTCTCTCAAGCACTGATTAAAATCCTGATCAATAACACACAACGTGTCCTCAGTATCCATGTTGTTAAACTGCTCTGCATGTGATGAATAAACTTAAAGTGCACTAACGATGTGTTTGCTGACCTTTTTTTCCTGCATGAATTCAGAGAAACAACAGGACCTGCATGCTGGCCCGGGCCATCATGGCGGCATCGGTCTGTGTCAGATCACAACAGCAGGTGCTGAACAGGCCAACTTATTCTAGAAAGCACCGTTTGTGACCAGCATAGGATTGTTGACAGCACTGTAGCATGGCGTTTTATTTCTCCCGTGTCGTTCCATCATTGAAGAGATGCTCGATGGACCGATTCTTATATCGTGCTGTGCACAGCATTCACACTCCCATGGATGCATCAGAGAGCAGCTTGGTGTTAGGATCTTGCCCAAGGATGCTTGGCAGGGATCGAACTACCAACCTTCCAATTAGTAGGTGACCTGCTCTGCAGCCGCTCCACGGTAACCAATAACTGAGTCCAAAAGTCCCAAACAACCAAACATGACGCACTAACGCACAACAAGGTGTTTATAGATGAAACAAGTCTGTAAAACCGCAGGTATTAAAGATGCATGTATACACAAATATGTTGGCTTGTACTCATCATGATCAAATACACTCGACAGGGAAATGTGTCACATATACTACAGCACACTGGCTGCTTCTCCCTCAGCCTGGTTCAAGGGAGTTTTTCTTCCCACTGTCACCAAGCTAACCCTGCGTGTCCTAAGACTGTGGGAGCAGCAGACGCAGGGGAACATGCAAAGTCCACAGAAAGGCAGGTGGAGGAGTCACACAGCACCTCCCTGCTGTGAAGCAACAGTGCTAACCACCACCCCAACTTGGAGATATGTTTATATATATAACTTGATTGGTTCAGGGTTGTGTGTGACGTGCACAAATACAAAGCTCAAACTCACGTTTACATGAAGCCGTGTGGGTCAGAGGAAAGCTCATGGTTATCTAATGTGCTGAAATCAAGCAGCTGCCATTCACAGCTACTAACAATGTTATTAACTCAGTTTCCTGCCCTCAGCTGCCACAGCAGCACCTCCTGTGGTCTCAGCTGTACTCGGAGTATGACGTGTGTTTACGTGAGTTACTGCTGCCTTCCTGTCAGCTCAAAGGACTCTGGCCATCCTTCTCTAACCTCTGGCATCAGAGAGCTGCTACTTCCTGGATATCTCCTCTGTTCAAACCATTCTCTGTAAACCCCAATGACTTTGGGGTGGAAAGATCCCAGTACATCACCAGTTACTGAATTTCTCAGACCAGTCCATGTACCAGCGATAACCACACCATGTTCAAAGCCACCTTAATCACTTTCTCCTAGTTTGAACTTTAGCATCTCTTCATGCTAAGTCAGTATATCCTAATGCTGCCATGTGATTGGCTTATCAGATATTTGTGGAAAAACGTAGCAGGTGCATCTATGGCAGCAGCAGGTGAGCGCATGTGACTGGAGTGATGCACAAAATGTGGACGCTCAGGAGGAAGAGGACAGGACATGCATTTCCTGTTTAAAGTCAAGATAAGATGCTCTGTAACTGTCACACTTAGACTTCATTGACTGTAGTCTTGTGATTGCTGTCAGAATCAGTGCTGTTTATAAGCGCTGGTTGCTGCTGACATGATTTTAGCTCATGCAGCAGCCCGCTCAGTTCCCCTCATTTGCCGCTAGGTGGCGCCATGGACAAAGAAATCCTTTGTCATGCAAACAGATAGTGTATAATGTTGGTGAGCATGAAACAGGCTGTGTCAGCATGTGTTCAGACCCTGAGGGAAAAGACAAGATGAGCTTCTGTGGCCACTCTCCAGCTTGTGGCTAAATAATTTGGCCCAGCTGATTTCCTCACATCCCTCGCTCTGCCTCCTGAGGACCACATCTGTCATTAGGCCATAAACAGATGGGGCATCGCATCTTGGCGGTAAAAGAGGAGCAGGGGGAAGTCAAATGGAGCCAAGCAGATTGTGGATTGGAGCGTCTGAGCAGACAGGAACTGGGAGGTTTTTATTTGAGAGTCAGAGATAAACACAGGGCTGGATGCTGTGATGGTCCAGTGCTTCGCTCCTTCAACAGACACTGCAGCCTGGAAATCACCACGCTCAAATGAGCAGCAGATGTGATCACTGCGCTGAAGGCTAGCGTCACATTTGCAGGCCAGCATGCATGTGCACTAAAAGTTCATATCCAGATGTTCATTAAAGTGGGTGATGTCTAGAAAGAGCAACGGGAAGCTTGAGTTCAGTGACCGATGGGGGATACGATGACTCCAGCTGTATGCAGGATGTCAGGTAGACTGTCACAGGTTTGGATCTCCAGACAAAGCCGGGCTAACTGTTTCAGGGTCGGGGTCAGATGAGCAGGGCTGCACTGTTGGATATTTGACATTAATGAACTTGAGATTCCCTTAGAATGAGAGCAGAATCACTGGTGGGAAATACGAACTGGACGCTTCTGTCTCAAACATGCAGCGCGCCTGAACGTGCAGCTTGTTTCTCTTCTTTCGTTACACCGTCCGTGGCCTCACGCTCACTTTTCTTGCTCCCGTATTGATGTTTTGTGCCTGGAGTGAGCTGGAGGTCAGAGGTTTCTGCAGAAAGGCCATGTCGGTGACGGAGCAGCTGTTGGAGTTCTTTCGTGCATTCATGTCAGAATAAAAGCTTCATAGAAAGAAAGAAAATAATGCTTTTATTGTGTGGTGTAACATTGTTGTTGCTGCTACAGATTCACACATAAATACATTTAAAAGAAGAGGCAACAGCGCTCTTACTGGCAGCTGTCGCCTTGTCCTGCAGCGCTTTTATACTGAAGGTGCAACGTCCACCTTTTAAAAGATTTACAGCGGTTTCACAGGAACGTCATTATCACGGCTGAGAGTCGAATGATTAACAGACTCGTACACGTGTAACGATGGTGCAATAATCAACAGTGTGTTCATCAAAAATGAGCATATTGTAGTCTAAAACCGTGTGTTCTCTGTGTTGGACTGAACACGGCTGTTTCTATAACGTGACATACATGACGTGACTCGTGCTGTGCAGGCACACAGCATGCTGGGACTGCAGCACACACACTCCATTAACATGTTGCTCAGAGAGCCCAGACTGTCATTCCTCCTCAGTCACACGAAGCTGAAACACTGTAACTGCTTACATGATTCAGGTCCTGTTTGCGTGTTGAGGCCCACTCTGCTGCAGCACGGCGTCCACAGCCCCAGTGGCCTGGCATACGGTAGGCTTGTTAGGCACCACACTCTGGTTTGTGTCTCTTTGGATTTTTTTTCTTTTTTTGTCCACGTGCTGGTAAAGTTTAGTCACCGTAAACCACCCGGTTAGTGTCAGGATGCTGTGGTTTGGGTTCAAACACACTTCGTCACAGCAGCTTGGCTCATTGAGGCTTTCACCCACAGAGTCGGGGAGAAGATGCCAAAAGGAGCTGATATATCATAATGATGCTGGATCAATACTGCCTAATCACATTATCTGCACTGACCGATGATGCAACACCAGATCGTCCTGCCAAAACACGAAGTGCCCCCTTTTATAGACAGGCGCAGACTAAATACTGGGAACATTCATGTCCTTGTTTTCCACTGAAGTGGCAGATGTGTGTGTGTCTGTGTGTGTGTGTGTGTGTGTGTGTGTGTGTCTGTGTGTGTGTGTGTGTCTGTGTGTCTGTGTCTGTGTGTGTCTGTGTGTGTCTGTGTGTGTGTGTGTCTGTGTGTGTCTGTGTGTGTCTGTGTGTGTGTGTGTGTGTGTGTGTCTGTGTGTCTGTGTCTGTGTGTGTCTGTGTGTGTCTGTGTCTGTGTGTGTCTGTGTGTCTCTGTGTGTGTGTGTCTCTGTGTGTGTGTGTGTGTGTGTGTGTCTGTGTGTGTGTGTGTGTGTCTGTGTGTGTGTGTGTGTGTGTGTGTGTCTGTGTGTCTGTGTGTGTGTGTGTGTGTGTGTGTGTGTGTCTGTGTGTCTGTGTGTGTGTGTGTCTGTGTGTGTGTCTGTGTGTGTGTGTGTGTGTGTGTGTGTCTGTGTGTGTGTGTCTGTGTGTGTGTGTGTGTGTGTCTGTGTGTGTCTGTGTGTGTGTGTGTGTGTGTGTGTGTCTGTGTGTGTGTCTGTGTGTGTGTGTGTGTGTGTGTGTGTCTGTGTGTGTGTCTGTGTGTGTGTGTGTGTGTGTGTGTCTGTGTGTGTCTGTGTGTGTGTGTGTGCGTGTGTGTGTCTGTGTGTCTGTGTGTGTGTGTGTCTGTGTGTCTGTGTGTCTGTGTGTGTGTGTGTGTCTCTGTGTGTGTGTGTGTGTCTGTGTGTCTGTGTGTGTGTGTGTGTGTGTGTCTGTGTGTCTGTGTGTGTGTGTGTGTCTCTGTGTGTCTGTGTGTGTGTGTGTGTGTGTGTGTCTGTGTGTCTGTGTGTGTGTGTGTGTCTCTGTGTGTGTGTGTGTGTGTGTGTGTGTGTGTGTCTGTGTGTGTGTCTGTGTGTGTGTGTGTCTCTGTGTGTGTCTGTGTGTGTGTGTCTCTGTGTGTGTGTGTGTGTGTGTCTGTGTCTGTGTGTGTGTGTGTGTGTCTCTGTGTGTGTGTGTCTGTGTGTGTGTGTGTGTGTGTGTGTGTCTGTGTCTGTGTGTGTGTGTGTGTGTGTGTAAACATGATCCCAGCAGCACACACCACCTGGCAGTGTTTCAGTCTTCACAGAGAAGAATAGCTGGTGTATTTCAGGCGTATCCAGCATCATCACTTACTGAGGCCGCTCTGGTGCACTAAGTATCACCAGCAGTGTGTCAGTAAACCTGCGTGAGACGGTTTTATTTCCAGTCCTCATCAACATGAATCTTCTAAAGAACAAACACCTACTTTTAAAAACGTTCGTGCTGTACACTAAAGTGTTGCTAAAGGGAACTGCAGCTGATCAGATCCTTCCTGTCCTCTATCAGGAGCACCGGGTCTCGGTCGGAGGGTGGACACGGAGAAACTCCACAGACACCACCCAGCAAGCAACAAGAAACACATAACAATGACATAAATCAAGCAAACATCCATCTTGTAAATTATAACACGAGGCAAAACCAGCAGCGATGCTGGAAGCAGATATAGAAGATTAGCGCTTTAATTATAATCATTTATTGATTACAACAGTAGATTAAAGGCTGCTTAATTGTTTCCAGCTCCACACTGGCCTCCACCCTCACGTCTGCTCCCACACTCACAGACTGCTTTGACATAGTCACGTGTGTCTGGATCACAGCGCCCGGGGTTACACGCACTCACGCTCACGAGCACACCAGCGCACAGGGACACTTCAAAAGCAGCGCGATGGTGCAGACATCTGGTAGTAGTTTCTGGAGGGAGTCCCCCGTCACAGAGTTTTCCAATCTCAAATAAAGTTGCCTCGGTGCGAATGAAGTCAACAGAGTTTCCTTCCCAGACGCTTTTCCTCTCAGTCTTTGTTTTTCAGCGGCTGATGCAGATCCAGTGAAGCGTGAGAGGCCTCGGCCCGCACGACGCCCGGCTGACCTGCTGCTGTTCTGTGGAGAGTTCCTTTACTTCACGGGGAAGCTGAATGATCTGCCTTCGTTAGCTGCTGCTGCCCAGGACGAATAAAAGATCCGCGGGCCCAAACACAGCAGAGGTCTAGTCATCACACAGCAGGTGGTAACTCAAGCAGCTGTTTGACAGAAGAGTCGCTCACAATCAGTTTGGCCTCAGAGGCTCAGATGTTCTGTGGCTCATGTGTTCTTACTCCAGGTGGATGCAGCACAGACTGAGAGTGAAGGAACTGATGTTGTGTTTCTAAAAACGTCACCTCATGGTGAGAAACAGCACCAGCCACCTGTGAGCCAGTGCGTGAAGGATAACAACAATGTGTCTGGTTGAACAGTCGGCCTGACCGTTGCCACTCAGTATGACAGGTCCTTCCTAAGAACACTGACTGTTCATTCTCAGCCCAGATTTAAAACGAGTCATGACCACAGCGCTGCTGCTGAACAGATTCTTCATGTGTGTCCTGACCGAAGCTGGAGAACCAATCAAAAACATCCTTCAACACTAACCAGGTGAGGTCACTGCCAGCCTTCAAGCGTCACACGCTGAGAAAGAACACACCCGTCCCTCTGTGAATACCTGAGGATGAAACTGTACAGTGGTTGCCCTCCCTGATCAGACTACGTTACACCTGTCTATTTACGCTTCATGTTCAACCGGGCAGCTCCCATTAAAAGCAAATATTCACATACCAGCTCAAGGTGAGGTTGCATAACGAACCTGAAGAACTGTTAGATCATTTGAAGAATGCTGAGACACATGGCTGCCAGTCGAAACCAAGCAAATGCACAGTTTCAGATTTATTGTTCCTTACATGAGCTTAGAGCCCAGCGTGAGCTGTGTGCAGGTCTCTGCTGTTCGATCCCCGCCTGCTGCCGCCCGTGCAGGACGCTGACCACGAGCGTGTGAGTCGCAGAGAGACAACACACCGAAAGAGCAGAGGAGTGTTTGTGTGAAGCTGCTACCTGTGGGTGAAAGCTGCACGCGTGATTGTTGATGAGCTCTTTCTGCCACACAGATGCACATTAAACAAAGATGTTCACACACAAGCAAATGCTCGTGTGTCACTTTGACTTTTCTATCCACGGTTTGTTGGTTTTGTTCACTTTGAAGTGACGCACGAGCACATTTCTGTTTCATGCACATATTCAACGACTTCACGTATGTGAGCATTTAAAGAATGTCAACAGGATGTTTCAAGCACTTTATTAATTAGCTAAAGATGGAAGCAACTTTAATTGGCTACTTTAAACTTACAGTTTTTTATTTAAAGCCTTTACTCATTGCTCCAGCAACAGTCCTGTTATTGTTAAAACTGTGAATCAAAGAGTGTTTCTGTTAAAATCATTATCATAACTTCACTCATCAGTATCATACAGTTATGTGTTTGCAGCTGGGCCCCATCATTGTTTGTCAGCGTTCACACTGTAGAGGTTTTTATAAACAACTGAATTAAAGCTGCACTGGAATGATTTTCCTCCTAAACGCCGTCTGACGACTGATAAATGTTCCTGTGAGAGCGGCTTTGTCCCGTCTGTGTGAGCTGATGTCATTATGTCACCTGAAAAACAAATGTGGAGAACAGAATGTGCTGAAGCTGCTGTTTGGTTTTCAGATTGTGTTTCTCTCCCTGACAGCTGCTAATTACACGGCCTCACCTCAGTGTGCGCACGCTGAGAGCTCGCTCTACATACCAGCAGAGATGTCGGTGCTGGGGCTGAAGGAGGAGCCGTCAGGTTGTAAATACTTTGGCACAATGTGTGTGTCGCTGCTTTGTATGCTGAGATTCTTGAAACCTGTGCTTGTTATGTACTGAATGCCACATAAATATGCTAAATATATGATGAACGTGACCCCATTCTTCTGTAATAACACAGCGGTGAAGCAGTTTTGGCAGGTACAAGTCAAGTTACCTAACTCGTTGGCTCCTGATACAAATCACTGAAATGTGATGTGTGTGACGTTCCAACACAAGTCGTGTCCTGACCCTGTGAGTGTGGTGGGAGACCTGAGGCTGGGCCCACCCCACCGTGCTGGACCAGTATTATATGCTCACTTCATACACTTGATGATTAAGATGAAACAATTAAATCTGGGTAAAATGATTAAGCTCTGTAATCCCTGTGTTGAACTGAAGAAGGACAAATCAGATGTTAAAGGTCAGTCGTGGTAGAAATGCAGGAGAGCACGTCGTTCAGAGACACGGCGGCAGGCGAGTGAGCGATGCACGCAGTCCTGTTCCAGCTGTCACTGCTGCAGACACAGCTGCGTCACCACCGCTAAGATTCGTCTCTGCCAACAAACACGCAGATTAAAAAAGACTTTTTGTTTTAAACATACAGAACGAATTATGACCGAGTCAAACGTGTGTGATTACCAGTGTCATCTGCAGGAAACAGAGCTGAGTAAAATTCACAGTGATGTTTCTAACATCAGGGTCAAAGAACGCACGTCGATGACTAACACAGTATGTTGCTGCCAGGCCTGTTTGAAACAGGAACAAACATTTGGGCCTCTTTACAGCAGGAACCAGCGGAGTGCATGTCTGTGAGGAGCGTCCGACTCCAAAGCTCACGAACTTTGGCTGAAATGATCACGTTTGATAAAGTGATTACAGCTGCACTGCTGTGATGCAGTTTTGTTCTGCAGCCTGCTGCAAAGCTGCCCGGAAACAACAGCAGAGTAGTTTGAGTATCTGAGTCTGAGTGAACAGTCGGTTTAATGGCAGCTAAGTGATCGTGCCTTTGCCCCAGCTGCACCTTTGGAAAAGCCTCCCTGCTTCTGCTCGTGCCTCAGACTCTAGCCAATCCTTCCAATCGAGATGGAAAGCGTACTTATTTAACCTGCTTTCTCAGTTCATACCCTTTTTAAACCTAGAATAACGTTTATTGCTGGTTTTTGCATTCATCCTCCTGAATTGAGCATAACTATTTTACTCTTCCGGTCTGCGAGTGCCTACCTCCTGACTGTGCCCGATCTGTAATGAATTATGCTGAGTCTCTGTATCATTGTGAGCACTTTGGTGCCTTTGGGTTTTTCAATGTGTATATAAATGAAACTGTATTGTATTGTGAGTGTGTGCATGCACCTTTGTGTAACCCCTCGCTGTGTTTGCTGTAGCTGCGTGTGTGTGTCTGCAGACACTGTGTGCCTTCAGCAATAAAACAAAGACTTTCCCTGCAGCATTAAATCGCTGCTTCTCTCTAAACTCTAATAACAGTTTATTGAAAGATCAGATTAGCCTGAACAAATCAGCCTGGCGCCTGAAAGGAGAACAGTTTGGACCTGCAGCCATCCTGCCCTGCTTTCAAAGCTCACGTGCTTCTTTGGTGCTGGCTGGTGAGGCTGATGGCTTCTGTCATCGTCTCGTGTGTTTGTCCCCTGCTGATGTGCTAGAGAAGTACTGAAGCTAAACGCTCACAGCTCAGTGACATTCATCCAATGCAGCCTCACGGCAATTTGTGCAATTCTTCCTATA
>NC_140634.1:1382500-1402500 GCF_057382275.1 Copadichromis virginalis
GGATCCAGACTATTCACACAGGCCAGGCACACTTTTAGATTTGCAGAGGCTCGCTGTGAAATCGAACACCTACCTAAGCTGTAGCTGCAAACATCTGCAAACATTTAACTGCTGCTAAATCGTGCTGAAGCTGCATCGCTGTGTGGATGCAGGCTGAAATGCACAAACACCTCATTTTTGCTCCTTCACCGTTTAATCTTTTCATCTTCTCCCTCTCTCTCTCTCTCTCTCTCTCTCACACACACACACACACACACACACACACACACACACACACACACACACACACACACACACACACACACACACACCGGCCTCTATCCAACATCTGCTTTGGCGAGACGTTCAATTTAGCTGTGACTTCCAGTAGGAGCCATTAGAAGCTGGACAAGGTCTGAGGCTGCGAGACAAAGGAGGCTTTTCACCCTCAGACCTGACTGACTGCAGTTTAACGTCACGGCCACAGGAGCACTGATGTGCAGGATGTTCACACAGAAAAAGAATTAGGATATGAGGTGAATGTCAGTGTTTATTTTAGTGTTTAATGATGCAGGTTCAGTGGTAACAGCTGTTTTTATGGGTGGGAGCACCTAACAGCTGGAGTTGGTGGAGGCTAACCAGGAGATTTAACACAAAGAGGAAAGGACAGAAAGCAAATAAATACAGTAATAATCCCATTATTGATTCTTCAGTATGACACTGATCACAACATGTGGCTCCATGCTGGGAGCTTCATCAGCATCCTTTCCAAGAAACCAGTCAAAATAAAACAAGTGGAGGAGATGATGACAACCTGTGATGTGAGGAGTTATCATCTACCTCCAGGAGTGGATTCCAGCTCAAAGGCATTGTGACTGAAATGTGTTCAGTTCCAAGTCTCTGCTTTGTTTCCAATACAAATCTACATTCACAGCTTCAGCAGGTACACCTCGCTGCACTGACAGCTGCAGAACGTGTGGTCTGCACAGCCATGATCCAAAGGTCCCGTTGCATTACTGACCTGATGACTGAGCATGCATCAAGACATTGATTGGGTATATTTGGGCACATCACAGCCTCTGTTTTTAGGCTTTGTGTGATTGGGGTGTGTTACAGATAAAGTGCGATGATAAAGCCCACTCTGCTGTGGAGCACAGTGTTCTGTGTTGCTGTGTTCAGCATATTTTAAACCAAAGGTCTGTTTTACAAGAACAGTGTGACTTTGGAAGGTAATGATCTTGAGCTGAGCTGAGCTGAGCTGGCTCAGCCTTGCTGAAATGCCTCCAGTTTAGCCAACCATCATGAATTAAGAGACATCCATAAAACTGTTGACAGGACACTAGTGAAGCTTTGTAAGACTGTTTCCAGCGCTGACAAAAGCATATTTTCATCATATAATTACGATGTAATTTTCTGTGGGAAGAGACAGAGCCAGCCAGTTAGACATGCACTCATGGAAGCAAACTCATAGGCTTTGGCCAAGATCCTGAGCCCTGAGTTATCACTGATGCATTCATGGTACTGTGAGTGTGTGTGGGAGGGTTAGACCAGGTGCTGAGGCACAGAATAAAAGGACTGGGTATTGTAAAGTACTTTGAGAGCTCAGTTAGAGGTTGTTCCAGGGAGTCCAACTCCAGGCCTCGAGGGCCGGTGTCCTGCAGGTTTAGGTGTGTCCTTGATCCATCACAGCTGATTCAAATGGCTCAATGTCAACATGTCCTGAAGTTCTCCAGAGACCTGCTAATAAACTAGTCATGTGATTCAGGTGTGTTGACCCAGGGTGAGATCTAAAACCTGCAGGACACCGGCCCTCGAGGCCGGGAGTAGAACAACAATATACAGGTTACCAGTCAGCATACTGGGCCAGAACATCGACTCTAGGAGGCGCCCTCCCAGTCAGACGCCTGGCTCTTTTCTCAGCTCTGCTCTGAGCTCGTCACCTGTAAAAACACAAAGAGAATCTTTTTATTTGTTTATGGTTTATAAATATGTTTATGACATCAAACTGTGGGAGGTTTTCAGACACAACCAAACAAAGGGTTTCAGTTTAGATTGCTATACCAGCAAATGTGAAATTTCCATTACCTGGGCATCTGTCAGGTATTCGTTTTCACTTGCTTTGCAGAACTGCAGCTCCTTCACTGATCACAGACTCTCATGTTAAAATGTCCAAATAAACAGAGTTAGAAAGCGTGTTTACCGTCTGCTACAAACAGTCCGTTTGGCCTGTGTGGATAGTTTGTGGAAGCAGCTGATCGGTGGGGGATGTTTCGGCATTGCAGACGACGCTTCATTGATGTGTCCTCACTGACCTCACTGACCTCACTGACCGCTCTACCCTGTGATCCAAATATGACCTCTGCTGGCTCCCAAAGCACGAACGTCACAGTGTCACAAAAAGAGTTTAGCACGAGTGGGTGATGCCACAGTGGCTCCAGCTTACAGTGAGGATGTACATCAAAAATACACATTTGTCCAGTGATGTGTTGGAAGGCTTTCGTCCAAGCAGCACTGTGTTGTTCATATTTGTGAACTCACGTTAGTTCCTGCTGCAGGCTTTAATCCACAGAGCTAACACTAACAGACCATAAAACTAAACCGGTGCCACTCTCTCTGTGTACAATCCCTCATCTGATTGTGCTCAGTGTGTCTGCAGCAGCGTAAATAAGATCCATAATATCCACTCAGCATTACTGCTGTTTGACACTGTGTTTATTAGCAGTCACCATCACAGTATGAAGACTTTTATGGCTCTGGCTTTCATTGGGCACGTGACACCAACTGATGTTGGAACATGCTAACAAGAGCATTCTGGGTAGGACGTGGTGCAAAGCCGTGGGCGTGGGGCGCCGCCAGACCGAACTGGAAGCTGGAGCTGGAAAAATCCTGGTTGGTAGAAGTGGGTGAAAGCTCTGAACGATGGTCATGGTGCGGCATGTAACTGTGTTACAAGATGAAGAAAGGCCTGCGCGTGTGTGCGTGTGTGTGTGTGCGAGTGTGTGCCTGCACACGCACATATGTGGGCTCGTTAGTTGCCCTCAGAGGAGCAGGAAACCCAATCTTTTCATGGCTGCTCTAAGTCGTTTGACTGTGTGGAGCTGCCAGGGCTTTTAAACCTGTCTGCTGCACACATTAGGAACGAGGCTGGATAAATAAGCCCCGAGTCGGTGCTGACCGTGTGTGCGTGTGTGCCTCTGTGGTTTCCCTGCATAGGAAATGAAAGACCAATCAAAGTGGGCTGTGTCAGGGTTATTAGTGCACATTGTGTTTATACAAGGAGAGCTGGGAGGAAGAAAAACAGAAAGGAGTGTGAAAAAGAGCAGACATCAGCAGCAGCACGGAGGCAGTTTCACACACACTCATGTGTACGTACAGGCATTACTGGACGCTCACAGAGGCACAGCGGCATAAAAAGTAAAAGACCGTAAGATGAGGCACAAATGGGAAAGCCATTGTTACAGCCATCTCTTGAAATGAGAGACAACACTGATGCTTAGATGGCCATAAAGTATTTCCAGTTTGAGGCTCTGTGTCCTGTGTTTAAATGTAACCAAAGGCACATTTCTCCCACAGAAACCCTCTCCTCTTGTTTAGATAGCACCAAATCAGACAGTGGGAAGGAAAACCTCCCTTTTAACAGGAAGAAACCTCCGGCAGAACCAGGCTCAGCAGGCGGTTATGGTACATGTGGTGTGATGGTGTTTCCATGCCAGAACACTATGACTGGCAATGTTAAACAACATGAAGACCATGATGATTGAAGCTTGTTGTCAGTCCAGAGCTGATTGGCCCTCATTTCCATCTTCCTCACGACGTGTGTTACAGTCCACTTCCTCTGTAACACTGTAACAATTTCACTTGGTAACTTCTCTGAACAACAACATTGTAACTAATACAGACGAGTAACTCCAGAATGGCTGCAACACACATGAGAAGCCAAACACATCGTAGAACATGTGCTCGTATATAAAAACTAAGAAACTGCTCCATCCTGTGATTACAGCAGCACGCCGCCAAACGGTGTCAGATGCCAGCCATTGTTCAGCTGCACCAGTCAGACAGCCAAGCCGCACTCACGAGGGCCTGAGGGAGGACGGCAGCGAGGGCAAGACGGGCGTTCATTTATTCTTCACGAGAGAGGACGCACTCGGAGCCGCCGCTAAAGCCAAGTGACTTGGGTTTGGGAGGATTCCTAGACATTCCCTCGGCAGTCACGTGTGTGTACAATGAGCAGTGGAGCACAACAACAGACAGACATGGTTTGGATCACAGCTGAGGCTGAAGCATACGAGGAGGCCTTACTGTGGATCCAAACAGCTTTCACAGCAGGAAGCATTGTCCTTACAGACCTAAAACACTGCATTCAAAGAAGTCGCTTACTCGAAAGCTCCCTAAACTCCACAGTAGTTTGTGTTCATTGGCATTGGTTGCAGTATCCTCCCTTAATGAACGTGCACTGTGTTGACAAACGCACGTGGGTTTCTGTGGTGCAGAGAACCCACGTTTTCAGCATTAACTTCAAATCAATCATTGGCTTTAAATACAGATCCTGTGCAGGTGAAACGCTTGAGAGCACTGACACTGTTAGCATTGTTAGCAGGCTGCCTGTTTTTGTTGAATCACCTGGATGATGTGCAGCATGTTAGTTGAACCAGGTGCAACAGTTCATACCACAGAAAAGACAAAAGTGTGCCAAGATGCAAGAAACAGCCCAGAAAAGCTGTAATTTTATAAACCTGTGCGTTGGTCTTTAGCAGGGCTCCTGCTGCTTTATAACAGCTGTGTCTACAGATCAGCTCCATGTGCTGTAACACGCCTCCCTGCTGTGGCTGCAAGTCCTCTCCAGACTTTCATGAAGGAGACCAGTGCTGCCCAGGTATTTTGGAGGCAGCGATGCCTCACAAAGGGAGGATTTTGTATGAGGAGCTGAGCTCCCTGCTTGGTTTACAGCCTCCTTCAGGATCAAGCGAGAGAGGGAGATGGAGTGGCTCATCAGATAAAGCTGTACTTTATTCCTGCCCGGTCGTTACACACCTGGCACTAAGTCACAAACATGATACTTCTAGTTAATGCTGCTTAATAGGTGACTGAAGACAAGCTGGTTGAGTTTTTTGCTTTGAGAGGAACTATAATGATGTCACGGCATTACTGCATTATGTAACGTAAATATAATGAAAGCAGGAAGTCAAGTTTGCTGAGAAAAACATGCCAGACAAGCCACATTCAGTCAGTACATTTTATTATCTCTGATGGACATTTGCCTCTGGCACAACAACTCTTACACGCAAGACAGGAAACATGAGCTCACCTGTGACTATTACTAAACCAGTAAGACTATAAAACGTCCAGCTTCACTACTTTGAAAGGATTTGTCCACTTCCTGTTTGTATTATGTATTTCATTATTGAGTATTTGTCCCATTTACATGTTTCAGATCCTTAATCAAACATTAATATCAGTAAATAGACACAATCTCTAAAGTTTAAAATAACGATGGCCTTTATTAAGGAGGAACGCTATCCAAACGTACCCTGTGTGAAAAGTAGACCTAATGACTGGTTGTGCCACAGTTTGCAGGAAAAACAACAAACAAGCCATTTATGAACTATCATCGTCCTGCTGCATAATCTGTCTCACACAGACAACAAAGTGCACATTCTTTCTAATCTCGTAACATAATAAGAAAAAAATCTGGTCCTTTGTCCTCGACACATCTTCACTATAGGGAAATATAACCTCAGATACACAACATGAGAGAAACAGCACTTTGCTGTGTTTCCACCATCGGAAAACAACATTTTTAATTACACATCTCTGAATTTAGGATATTGGCATTACCTTGGCCTCCAGTAACACTGTGAGGAACCTTGGAGTCATTTTTGACCAGGACATGTCCTTCAACGCACATATTAAACAAATATGTAAGACTGCTTTCTTCCATTTGTGCAACATCTCTAAAATTAGAAATATCCTGTCTCAGAGTGACGCTGAAAAACTAGTTCATGCATTTATTACTTCCAGGCTGGACGACTGTAATTCATTATTATCAGGATGTCCAAAAAACTCCCTGAAAAGTCTTCAGCTGATCCAAAATGCTGCAGCAAGAGTCCTGACAGGGACTAGAAAGAGAGAGCAGATTTCTCCTGTATTGGCTTCCTGTTAAATCCAGAATTCAAAATCCTGCTCCTCACATACAAGGTCTTAAATAATCAGGCCCCATCTTATCTTAATGACCTTGTAGTACCAGATCACCCTATTAGAGCACTTCGCTCTCGCTCTGCAGGCCTACTTGTTGTTCCTAGAGTATTTAAAAGTAGAATGGGAGGCAGAGCCTTCAGTTTTCAGGCCCCTCTTCTGTGGAACCAGCTTCCAGTTTGGATTCAGGAGACAGACACTATCTCTACTTTCAAGATTAGGCTTCAAACTTTCCTTTTTGCTAAAGCATATAGTTAGGGCTGGACCAGGTGACCCTGAATCCTCCCTTAGTTATGCTGCAATAGACGTAGGCTGCCGGGGGATTCCCATGATGCACTGAGTTTTTCCTTTCCAGTCACCTTTCTCACTCACTATGTATTAACAGACCTCTCTGCATTGAATCATATCTGTTATTAACCTCTGTCTCTCTTCCACAGCATGTCTTTATTCCTCCAACCACACCCTCTCACGTTCTCTCCCCCCAACCAATCACAGCAGATGGCCCCGCCCCTCCCTGAGCCTGGTTCTGCTGGAGGTTTCTTCCTGTTAAAAGGGAGTTTTTCCTTCCCACTGTCGCCAAAGTGCTGCTCATAGGGGGTCATATGACTGTGTATCATTGTACGGTCATTACCTTACTATATAAAGTGTCTCAACTGTTGTTGTGATTTGGTGCTGTATAAATAAAACTGAATAAAATGTCAATATAATAACTGACATTTGTTGCTGTTGCTTACCTCTGGTTATATTTAGGTAACCTGGTAAGATCAGCTGATTTTGGGGGGGAACTGAATTTTTTACTGTGTCTGTATAAAGCAGCTGATAGAGCTGACACTCTTAGGATCAGCTCTGTATGTGTAAATGTGTAATACAGCCTTGAACACATTCTTGAGTTATTGAGGGCCAAAGGCTAGCATTAGCTGTGTGCACCAGATTAGCAAAGCTTAGCAACAGCTGTGTTATCATTATGAACACAAGCTAGTGACTCAAATTATGCTCTGGAACTACAGCAGTTGTCAATATCCTCCCAGCAATAGAGCTGTTTAATAAAATCTTCAGAGTGAGGCATCAAAAAAAAAAAAAAATCCAAGATAACAAAACGTGTGTCTTGTTGTCAAAAAATAGAAATGAGTGAAGTCAGTAAACCTGACTAAGGCTGACACAGTATCCTGGCAGGTAATTACACTGTTTGTTCACTGGAGCACCAATAAAAGCACACTGAGCCCTGCCTCTGCTGTAACCTACTATTATTGCATGGCCTTGTTTGGCAAGCATGACTATTTCGTGTTAAGGTTAAATCAGAGGTAATTGCCCTGCATTATATCCCTGTGAGCCACAGTGAGCTGACGCTGGCAGGCACAGGGTTAAGTTTGGGACAACCTGTAATAGACCCCCGAAGGCTGCATAGAAGCAGCAGAGCTTAGAATCCTCCACACTGTCCAGGTCATGATCCTGTGTGTGTGTGTGTGCACCCTTGCCTGTCACAGCAGAGAGAACACGAGTCACCTCCACCCACAGTGAAGCTGATCCACATGCAGGGAGGACACACACTTCCTACAGGCAAGACGGAAATAAACAGACTTTTCCTGCAAAGAGGACACATGAGACAGAAGGGGGGGGATCCTAAAAACATATATTATAGTCCTGAACGCGGCCAGATTAGGGTTGTCAAACGCATGCCAAGCTGCAACAGAGGAGAAAGATGAGGAGAAGAAAACAACACAGCGTACGAGGATCTGGAAGAGCTCGGCACAGACAGGAGAACAACACGCCTCTCTGCAAGGAGAATGATTACGGAGCATAAACATGTCACGGGCTCCTGGGCAGACGTACCCACCCAGGGCCAAACACTGCCACAGCATGCTCTCCATCAATATCAGCTAACAGAGATTACTGCCTTTCTAAGGAAAGCTTGGAAATGAAAAGCTGCTCTTCTATATTCTTCCTCAGGAAAAGAAGTTCACCATCAGGAAGCTGTTACAGACTCATGCTGCTTAATGAGCTCTAACATGCACTGTCCTGCTTGGAGACTGATAAGTTTCTTCTTTATTGTAGCTGGCATGCAGCGACGCTTTATTCTCCATGTGGATAAACTCAAACAGCAGTTTGTCTTGTAGACCGTACAACCACTCAGACTGCAACAACGGCAGAACCACACAAACGACTGTGAATATTCATCTATGGGAACCTCTGAATGTAGCAAGTGTGGAGTTACAGATGGAAGCTCTGTAACGAGTTGCCATCTTTCCTTTTTAAATGCTGCATAGCATGACAATATCTTAATGGTACTTTTTGTTGTAATGATGAACGTGAGGTGAAACAGTGTAAATCATAGTTGTGAGGACCTGGCGTAGACCAGCGCACTGCGCACGGTCTCTGCGCACAGAAAATCTGCGTTGCACACACACAAAAAAATCTAATTAAAATGAAAACTTTAACAATCCTGTTCTGCAGTGTCAGTCAGTGACTGGCTGCTCCCGTATGGGAACGATGCCGCCTTATCCCACAGTCCAGCCAATGATGCGATTCACATTCGTATATACGCAGCTAATCAACGTGGTTGACAGGCTCTGACAGCGTCCTTATGTGCCCACAGCGGTGTGGAGTGAAGCCACGTTAATGACAGCGTGTTGTTTATATTTACTACAGGAAGAAACGGTAAAAACTGCGTTTTATAAGGAAAACGCTCGAAAGCCTGCGAGCAAAAACAAAAACACCCCCAGCCTTTCCTATTGGTGGAAAAATGTACCATGTGGACCAATCAAAAACCGATATGGCAACATGGCATTTAGTTGTTTAGGGAGGGGGAAGTTTTAGGAGTGACGGCGTGTTTGAGATGTGAGTGTTTTGCCACGTTTAGCACAAATCTTGTGTAGTCAGTGTGTAGTCAGTGTGTAGTTAGTGTGTAGTTAGTGTGTAGTCAGTGTGTAGTTAGTGTGTAGTTAGTGTGTAGTTAGTGTGTAGTTAGTGTGTAGTTGTGTGTGTCAGAACAATGAGGCGCCTGCTGAGTGTTACAGGTGTTGCAGCAGTGACACATCTGCTGCTGTCAGGCCTGCAGGTATCAGGCTGTTGTTCTCCTTCGTCTCATAGTGGACACAAATTATTTTTTGGAGCAGCACAAATAATTTGTGTGGCATCAGATTAGATGCAGAACAGCTGATTGTTCTGTAAATAGTTTGAAATGTTTGTTAAAAAACACCTTGGCTGCATTTTTAGGTAAACAGCTGCAAAAAACTTTGTTTGCATAACTCAGTTACTTTTTTGAAGAAGTAACTATATAATTAATTACCCAGCATTGGTCATTATTTACTGTATTTGCAGACAGAGTTACAGACTCTCTCCCAGACCACAGACTCATAATACAGTCAGAGCAAAAAAAAGAAAGTTGTGTTTTCAAACTTGGAGTTCAGGTTATTTTTCCTTCCAACAGTGTTAACATGCTACACAGGTCAGGAACAAGGTTTTTTAAAATTTTCATTGTAAGTGGGATAAAGCAGTCAATTAAAAGTAGTCTAACATAAATGCTGTAATCTGATTATTTTAATAAACAGGTAACTTGGATGCTGGCGTGACCACAGTGCACACGTCTGCTGCTGCTCACAGTGGTCCAAGTGTCCGCTCAGGGAGTTGGTGTGTTCAGACACATGAAACATTAGAGGCAACATCGCTTCAGAGTTCAACAAAGCCAGGAACGACAGATCACATTAAAGTTACTGCAGGTTCTCATCACTGGCACCGCTCACCACTTTAATGCCACTCAACATGGCAAAAAACCATCCCCAACCGCCCCCACCTTCATTCCTCCAACCACACCCTCCCACTGTCTCTCTCCAACTGATAGTTTAAAGATGGCAGCCTTGCAGACAGCACAGTCATCATCTGGAGCATAAACATATGGTGCTCTTGGCAGTGAGAGGAGACGTTGCTCAGCACGTCAGTCAGCCAAATGTGGGCTACTTTCAGGACACTGTGAAGGAAATTAGAGCGCGAGTGAGAGGACCGACTGTCTGAGGGCCTCTGTGGGAGAGGAAGAGAAAGCAGCAGAAGTCAGATTCATGCTCTGAGCTCTGCTACACAGAAGCAGCTCGTGGGGAAAGGCGCAGACCGCCGCAGTGCACAGGAAGCACGGGGCGGGAACATGCTCCGGTGCTGAGTCCTGTAGTGGACGACTTTCCCTGGTTCACAACACTTCCCTGTCAGAGAGCATCTGTGTAACGCAGCAGTCAGCAGCCAGCAGCCAGTCAGGCTTTGACAGACCTTAGCTTTTCCCAAAGCTCTGCTCAGAACTAAAGCTGGATCTTTGTGTCGTTATGCTCAGCAGCACCAGACGCTGCAGACAAAGATTTATGATGTGATCATATCTGTGGCTCTGATGAGGATGAAATCATGTTGACTTTGTAGTATTTTAGGACCCTGTACATCAGCTTTAATGGAAACGTCTCTGAAGTACAGGGTTGACTTGCAGGTTCAAAGTGCACTGATCCACTTGTTCCTTATTTCCTGGGGTTTGTTCTGCACTTGGAGGTTAGCTGCCAAAAAGATGTGAATCTCATCCTCACTTTTCTGGAAATGATGATGAACACTGGGATTTCTCACTTTGCCCGACTCACTGACTGGTGTGCACTGGGATTCCAGTAGAACTGTGAAGAGTGTGAGCTGAGCAGATGTAACTGCCCATTAACTATCCTTCCCTACAGCACCTGCAGGAGCCACATTTATCCTAACAGACGAGGTCTTTAAAAAGCTGTGGAGGATCCTCCGAGCTGTGAGGTTGCAGATGGCCAAAGCTAAAGTCCCGGCTTTAAGAGGCGGCATCGCTGCTACTTGGGTGGCTTTGTTTTTGACTGCATAGCTCGTGTTGCTGTTCGTACCCCTGTGGCCCACTCTGGGATGAGCTGTGGAGATCAGATTTCAGCCGTAAAATCTCAGTTACTGCTCCGTTGTCTTCTTCTTGTCTCTGCTGTCATCGGCCCTCCCTCATCGGCCTCCATTCTTGTGTCGTCTTTTGACTTTGACAGAAAATCAAAGGCAGGCGCTTCTGCGTCACCATCACAGGCAGCAAAAGTCTCACTCTTAGGCTGAGAGGAAAGAATGAGCTGAACAGATAAAAGCATGGATCCTGTGTCAGAGCCATTAGACTGAATCACAGTTCACTGAACTCTTGGCCTTAAACAGCCAAACCTACGAGCAGTTTGTAGAGAGATCCCCAGGCTCTGCTTTGCTTCTGTTTCACGGCGCAGACAGGGTCCTCTCTGCTTGGCTCGATCGGTCGAGCACCGCCTCGTGTGTGTGGCCGAACATCCTGTGATGTCATTTGTATGCGACAGGTGGCCGTCGAGGCGACGGTGCGCCTGCGTCTTGGTGTGTGACTTTTGGTCAGACTTTTTTGTGATGTCATTTCCCTCAGGTTTTTTTTTTTTGATAAAGGACTTGTTACAATGAAGTGATATTATTTAGTCAAAAAACTTTTTCTTACTCCTTTTGTTTTACATTCAGATAACAAAAAGTGAACTCGGTGGCTCGACAGTGTTTACATAATGCAGCATGTTTAACTTATTTACATAAAGTACATTCAAGTAGAGGGTCGACCTACATACAGGTGAGATGCACCAATTCAGGGCTGGTGTTACCTAATTTCAGGGCGGAGGGGGGACACAAACATAATCCATTTACTCCATATTTTGTAGAATTTGTCTTTTCAAATTTCTTAAGGAAAATGTCATTTTTTCCATTTTAAATATTTCAAAAACCACATTACACCAATCCTCACGTGTTGGCGGAGTTGGATTTGCCACTTTCTGGTTATTGATTTTTTGCTGGCCGCTAATAGCGCTTGTAAGAGTTTTATGTGCCCCCCCGGACCGAACCAGCAACCAGGCCCAAGTACAAATTTACAAAATGAATATCAAATGTTATCTTAAAAACCTCCCACAGAGTTTCATGAATTCCCAGCCAGCAATTTTGGGCAGTCCCAAAAGAAATGGTAATGATGCGCCACATCGTCTCCAGCTGTCACATTTTATATCTAGTTTGATGAGGGGTTTGAGGAGTCGAATGATGTTCTTGCAGCAGTGCTCTCTCCAAGATAGTGAAGCTGGTGAGTACCAATGAAAATTACAAATCCTCTTTTCATTAAGGAGACGCCCTCATGACGGTGACACCACTGACCAGCCAATCGGTGGCATGCAGTCTGTTGACCACACTTTTTCAGATTGCCTCGGTTTGCTTGGAACCGGGCAGGAACTAAAAATGTCCCTGCTGCTGTCAACTAATGGAAAAGTGTAAAAACCAACCCGAGCTGCTGCTATCATCCTGTCCCCTTTACACTGCAGGTTGACATGTGTTGATCAGGTCAGTGGGTTCGTTCACCACTTTTGTGGGTGGACTAATTTCCACTCTCTCTATTTACACTTATGTGTGTCTTCTCTCTGTGCTCTGAGCTTACACTGTGACACGTACACACTGGGACACACGAAGTTTTCTTTGTTTTTGTTTGACCTGAAAATGTGAAAGATGCTCAGTTACATTTAACACAAAACAGATGTCTGGTTATATTGTTTGACACGTGCAAACTTAATGCAGTTTCTTTGCTCACACTTAACTGAAGGCAAATTTTGGGCAAAATGTTTTGACTTGTTAATATGACTTTAGTACTTCAGCAAGCAGGAAGACAAAAGGTTTGAGTATAAAACCTAAAAGAGGCACGAGCTCTTTCAGAGGATGACTTTATAAAGTCCAGCATCACATGAGAGTCTTTGAACTGTGATGCAAAGTGACTGAGGCGGAGTCTGAAAATGAAAACAGAGAGCAGGAAATGAACATGACAGATCTCCATGACGATACACCATCAAAGCCCCCGAGTGGTGATAGATATAAAATGTTAATAAGTCAGATGGAAACAAAAAGCAGAGTCTGGAAACAAGGAAAAAAAGCTTTTCATACTCACCAACCTTCCAGTGTTTCTGCAAGAAAACAAAGATGAGTGGGCCAACATTCCCCCACAGTGACGTGAAACACTCACTGCCGGCTTTGTAAATGCTGGATTACGTCTTGTTGTCGAGGGCGGCACAATCTGAAAGGTTTAGGGCTGATTTCTTCTTTTTTCCTGAAGGTCTGTAAAGGTCAGTGTGAAAACAGATGCTCCAGCTGAACATGTGAACATAAGCTGGTCACACGAGGGAAGGTTTTTAAGGTTTTTATACTTTAGTGACTGTGGGGCTGAAAAAAAGATATTGTGATATAAATAAAGTGCTCACAACAGTATCACAATTCTACGAAGTGAGAAAACGGAGTCCTGCAGGCCTCATGGCTCCGCTGGACAGAAGGTTCTGGACTGTGCTCTTACCTCACACCATCTACATGTATTCAGTGTAAACACGAGGCTCTAACACAGCGACTCTCAGGCCCCTGGCGCTCCTTCTCTTTGTTTTCTGCTGTGCCGAGTGAACTCAGAGCAACACAGAAATCCTCTGGATCAGTCAAGAATGTGGCTTCATAAGCGGAGCCATAAAAGCACTTTTCATTTCCAAAGATGTCGGCCTCTGTCAGCAGCAGCCTGCTGTGAAGCTGAAGCTTGGAGCGGTCCCAGCGTGGCCTCTGCTACGGGCAGTGCTGCTGTTATCATCCACAGCATCAGGTTTATCGCTTTTACTGTAATGCATTCATATGTGGTGAACCGCTCCATTGCCATGCCACCAAAACAGTAAACAATGCATCAACATCACTTGACAACTTTAATTCAACACTGACTCACAAGGTGCTGCTGCCATCTGTGTAATGGGCCTCTCTGTGGCCACGCCCCCCAGTGAGTGATATCACTGCAGGTGTTCCCCTTTAGTCAAATGCACAACACCTGATGTGACCAAAGGCCTGTGTGTCTGAGTCACTGCTCCTGAACCTGAAAGTTCAAAACGTAAACACGCACTTTCAGGGCGGCGCCTACGCAGCTTGTTGTGGAACAAGCACACAAATTGATGTGTGCGTCCTGCAGCTCTGTTTTCTTTGCACATTGATTTAGAAACACTGGGCTAAACATGAAGTCATACAAGATATTTGCTGATTAAATAGTTTTGCTGATATCATCCTGCATCATGATGACATGAATATGTAAATCAGAGTCCACACCTATGTCTCAGCATTATTATGGGCTGAACGTGGACACCTCAGCTACCTGCAGACAACGTCTATAGAGGCTCCTAAGCATGTGGTACAACCAGCCTGTGTGCTGTTCTTGGTCTGCAGGGAAGAACAACAGAGAGCGTCCACTGTCACCGTTACTTTTCATGCTGATTGGTGAGCTATGTGCTGGTGGGTTTGTGGTAGTGATAGCAGGTTGCTTAGGCTGTGTGGGCTGAGAATCCATATGCAAACAATCGCAAAGCAAGCATCGGTGAATCAAACGAAAGAAACGCTGCCTAACCAGCTTATGTCATAAATAATCCCCAACAGGTTTAATGAACTGATGAAGTAAACTGAATATCTCCTTTTTCCTTTACAGTCACACTTTACATTCTTGTGACCTGCTCGACGTCCTGCAGTAACAGTTACATGCATGCACATGCTAACGATGCTAAAACCAAATCTAAACCCAGCAGGCTGGTTAAGCTGCATCTGTCATTTTAGCAAAGGTTAGTTTTAGTGTAACGTGATTTACACACAGGTTGTGTTATCATGCACTGGTCTTGTGCCTTGTTGCCGCACACTGCCGACATGCACACATCCATGCACGTGCACACCTAGCAAAGAACGGCCCTTTGTTGCCATTGTGCATGTAGAACAGAATTCCAGGTGCTCCACACCAACTGTGCAGAATAAAGAACAAACAGCCTCGGTCTGAGCACAGGGTCTGCGTGATGGAGGTGACTCTGACCGTGGCTCTGATTGTGGAGGTGGGGTATGTGTTTGCTAACAGTGCGAATGAAACCAGTTGAGTTCAGCCACATTGCTCTGACCTCATATTCATTTCATGTCACTGTCAGTCTAAATCAGGGGTGGGCAGCTCCAGGCCTCTGGAGAACCTCAAGACATGTTGAGGAGGTCATTGAGCCGTTTGAATCAGCTGTGCTGGATCAAGGACACATCTAAGACCTGCAGGACAGCGGCCCTCGAGGCCTGGAGTTAGACACCCCTGGTCTAAATGAATCAGGTGCTTTTGACTGCTGCACGTGCCCCAAGACCGCAGGACTACAGGATATAGAGCAACGACGATGTTTAGATGCCTTTCAGACTGTATTTGGTGTCCTTCAGGGAAGCTCGACTCAGCTCTGTGCTGGCTCTGCTTCTGTGAAAGCTGTTAACCTTTGACCAACTGATATACGATGACAAGAGCACACAGGTCAGTCACAGCTCCCTCACAAGGCAAAAACAATAAATGCCTGGGCCATGAGAAGTGTTCTTCTCTTTATACTGCACATGACATGATCCAGTATGTGGTTGGTGTGGAGCTGACAATGCAATAAAAAGTTATTTATACACAGTCGTGTCCTATTTCTTCGTCTAAGGATTGTTTTAGATGCTTGAAATATAAATTGTGGAGTTGTTTCTCATTTTGTAGCACAGTTCTTTTTTCCTGCCTTGGCCGAGGCTGCCCACACTAAAGCGCTCTAACAGTCACTCGTCTACTCAGGAATCCATTACTACAAACTTTCCTGGGAGCTGTGAGCTTCAGGAAAGTTTCACAGTCGTTGTTTTGATCCAACCACACTGATGGAAACACACTTAATTCTCATTTTTTGTGTTTGCAGCTTTTTACAAGTGGGCATAAGTTTATTTGGCAGGACAACAGGCCAGGTGTTACACAGGGGGAGGGGCGGGCTCGCTACGGTCCAAACATGGACACGGCCTCAGTATGCATACACACATCCTCACATGGGAGGTGGTCCTTTCCCATCAGCCCCTCATTACTCTGCAGCAGCATAATAATACACCGTGTGTGATGGAGGTGCAGTTTACATGAGCTCATACCTCTCAGATGATCTAAACCTCAGTTAGCTCGCTCACATGTGGGGAGGACGCAGAGGGCAGCACAGGAGTCGCAAACACCAGAGGGAAGGAGCCCAGTTTCACCTGCATGAAGACATCACCAGTATCCATTTTATCTCAAATAAACTGCAGTTTGCCCGACATGCATGTGAGTACAGTATGTGTGAGTGAATCAACAGTTACGTGACACACACATGTGTTGTGTCAGCATAATGCTAACAGGCCAGCACAGCCCAAAAAGAAGAGAGGATCGTTCTTTCATCAGAAAGGTGCTGGTTTGGTCCCTGGCTCCTCAATCCAGCTTGCTAAAGCAGCCTTTGTCGACACATTGAACCCTGAATTATCGGCACCGACTGGTGTGCTGTAATAATGCAGGATGTGAATATGCTGACCTAATTAGGAGCACATCACTGCAGCAGGAGACGAGATTATTTGAATGCTGTGACATTTTAAGGTGCTCAGGAGCAGCCGTCGGTGGTCACACTGTGGCACAGAAGGATGGACGTGGTCAGCATTTAAACAATGCTCTGTTTGTACTAATTCATCCAAAGTGTGCCGAGAAAACATCCCACGTTACTCCACCTCCACCTCCACCCGGCACCACTGACAAGAAGCAGGATGGATCCACACTTTCATGGTGTTTACATCAAAGTCTGACCTCACCGTCAGAATGATGTCCTGCACGCCTGGGTCGTAACATGTGGTTATTTGGATTTGTGTTGCCTTCCTGTCAGCTCACAGCAGTCTGGTGATTCATCTCTGACCTCTGGCATCAACAAGGAATTTTCTCTGCGGCTCACGGGATATCTCCTCCTTTTTTAGATCATTCCTCGTAAACCCCACAGATGGTTACGTGCTACAACAGATCACCAGTTTCTGTCTGACACCAACAACCATGTCAAGTCATTTACTCAGCAGGCTGTCTCGATCATATCGACTTTCTGAAACTGGGCTGCTGCTGTGTAACAGACTGACTGGATATTTGCATTAACCAAGCAACAGGTTTTCAGGTGAGTGTAAAGCATTGTGGGTACTCGACAGGGCTTGAAAAACACTATACAGCACAAAGGCCACTATTTGTACACACTCACCACAGGCAGGGTGTTCTCCTGAAGGACAGGAAGCAAAATAAAGCAGAGAAACAGAAGCGTTAGAGGAAGGAACCTGCGCCGTGATCTCAGGTTTTAAACTGTCTGTAAGTTCTGGACCAGCTGGGACGGTTGTACACGACTGGGTTGTAGATGCCCGCATAGCTGGACCTGCACTGGGTGCTCGACCAGCATGAACAAAAGTAGTGAAATGACTTTTGGCGCATACTGCAGTGTGTAGAGATAACCGCGTCACGTACACTTAACATACCTGCGACATATGAAGTCTCCAGGGACGCTTGCAGGTTTCTTCTATTTTTCTGTACTGCTTTCAAAACGGTCGAATAAAGGTTTTCTTTTCTTTTCTGGTTTATTTGTTTGAAAAGGGAATTCCATTTTCATCCCACTCAGTAACACAGTCATCATTTTATTGATGATTCTGAAAGTGAAAACTTCACTGGATGCCCATGTGAAAACTAGCTGAAAACTGCGGTAAATACACTTGATTATTTTCAGTATTGATGAATATTGGCACGAGCATATTTACATTTACAGGCATACTTTCAGCACCACCGTCTCCAGCACCGCTTCCTGTTTTCTTGCCCACTTTTCATACTGTTGTTCGGCCAACCAGAATCGATCCCAGTGAAACTCTGGGTTTGGCAGGAAGCACACACGTGTCGGGACAAACAAAAGATGCATTTGGACCAACGATTACAAACTCACGAGTGAGAAACCTTGAAGAGGAGAGCGTGACACCAGCTGCCTCCACCTGGACTTTTTCCTCCTTTATGTGGGAAAACTGTTGAGATCTTAATGAACCGAAGTCCATCAACCTCCTTATACTGACTTTACTCATTAAACTGACTGTACTGGTTTGTGTACAGTATATATGCCTGTGCCAAAATACAGAAATATCATAAACATTCAGTGTTTTACATGGATATAAAACAAAGGTGTGTGCCAGAGTCCACTGAGCCTCAGCCAGCATGTGTGTGTGCGTGTGTGTGCGTGTGCGTGTGTGTGCGCGTGTGTGTGTGCGCGTGTGCATGTGCGTGTGTGTGCGTGTGTGTGTGTGCGTGTGTGTGTGTGTGCGCGTGTGCATGTGCGTGTGTGTGTGTGTGTGTGTGTGTGTGTGTGCGTGTGTGTGTGTGTGTGTGCGTGTGTGTGCGTGTGCGTGTGTGTGTGTGTGCGTATCCATGTGTACGTGCAGATCCACATTTGCACTTCACACGATTGTAATCTCTCAGCCGTATCTTTGCACCTGTTGTGTTTTACAGTGATGTCATAGGGCAGGTGTGATTTTTTTACAACACCTACTGATCCAGAATCAGCCGTGGGGATGACTTCCCCACGGCACAGTGCAAACAGACAGCTGTGCAGGACCAAGCGATGACTCGACAATCCTCAGCGACCATCACGACCCTCTGAAAGTAAAGTATGTAAGGTCTAATACGGAGGTTTAACGCATCATTATGACTCGGGCCGTTGAGATCAGGTAATGAAGCTGGATCCACTTTATGGGCCTCGTAATGTTTATACTGCGGTGAATATTCCCGAACAATTTCCAGCTGATCAGATTAAAACAAACTTGTTTATTATCACCTGTCAGTGCAAGCTGGAAACATAACACTACAGGAAGTGACCGCGTGGGGGCCCGAGGTGGGGGTGGGGGTGTTACAGGAATGCTATGCTGTTTGTTTTAGTCGGGGTGGAGGATCTCAGCAATGTGGCAACAGAAGTCTGTGACACTGCATCAAATGTCAGAGCTCCAAGAGTGACGACAGCGATGCAGAGGACACAGATAGCTTCTCTGCGCACTGCTAGCTTTAAGGAGTTGATTGTGACGTTTGTTTTTACATTCACAGAGCTCAGCCTGGACGTCCCTGCACTTCAGAACAACCTACTGAAAGACAGCGTCTCTAATCAAACAATGATGGTGGCAGGATGTGTAAACTTCTTGTCTATAGGTGTACTCTATATTTGTTTTCACAGTAACTCGTACATTTGCACCCTGTGCTGTTTAGATGTGACACTCTCGTACAGTTGGGCAGGCGGACCAAAGTCTCATTTACAGTTTTTTACAGATGCTAGGACACATTTCTCAATACTTAGGTCGCGTTTGCAAAACTCCTCACACAGTGAGCACAACAGAAGTCTATGTGGGCTAAACTGAGGACCAGTTATCATTGTTTTGGCACAAAATGCATTCAATGACTACATCTCTCAAATTTCATGAATCATCTTCTCACTCAGACACAACAACTGCCAAAAATCTTTGTACGTACAGGACATTTTGCATGTGCTTACATACTGTTTTCAAAAATGTTAAACTTATGGCCAAAACAATAACACAATGCAAAACTTGAAAAGAGCAAAATCCAACAGCAATATTTTATTGAAACATATTTTAAATCTAAAAATGCAGTTTAACCAGCCACAGCTGATTCTCATTGTAGATGAACATCTGCACAGGTGTTACTCCTTCAATTTTTCAACTCCTTCAATTCTGGCAGCCAGAAGATTCTTTCCTAGGTGTGTTGCCCATAGATGACATAAGATGTGATGTGGATGAGAACCTGTGGCCAAATGGAGGAGACGGAGTAGATTAGCATTACTATTGTATGTGTATCAGTGGATGGTGTGTATACAAATTCTTGTATTTTGGGATTACTTAGTGCAAAAAAATAAAAATACATAAACAAATATTAACGAATTCTGCATGATGTCTGATTCATTCCAGTAACATATATTGAAATT